>NW_028134529.1:0-76921 GCF_964662115.1 Mustela nivalis | reverse complement strand
GTGCTAAAAGGGGCAACCTGGAGTTCAGAAGTCTTGTGTGGGGCAGGGACTTGCAGAACCTTCTCCACATGTGCCACTAAGTCATCTTCCCCAAGCAGCCGACTCTAGACATTCTGGTTAACGGTACATCTCCACGTTAATCGACAAGAAGAGGCTCTCTTTGCCTCCGGAAGAAAGACAGAAGCCGGCACGAAAGACACCCAAGTCAAGGCCTGAACCTCAACCCAGATGGGAGGTTCAGAACCAAGACAACTTACCACTGCGATGCACGTGCACCAGGGAGATGACAGTGCTCACACTCCTGGACGTGCTGTCAAACAAAGAAATAAAATCTTAAAAAAAATAAAAATAAAAATAAATAAAAAATAAAAATGAATCAGAGATCTAAATGTAAAAATACAAGAATAAAGAATACAGGAGAAAATTCTCTAGGACACTGGTTTGGGTGATGGGTTTTTAGATTCAACAGCAAAAGCATAGTCCACGGGGAAAAGCATGCGTTGGATATTATTAAAAATAAAGTCTTCTGGGGCGCCTGGGTGGCTCAGTGGTTTTGGCTGCTGCCTTTGGCTCGGGTCATGATCTCAGGGTCCTGGGATCGAGCCCCGCATCGGGCTCCCTGCTCCGAAGGAAGCCTGCTTCCCTCTCTCTCTCTCTCTCTGCCTGCCTCTCTGCCTACTTGTGATCTCCGTCTTTCAAATAAATAAATAAAATCTTTAAAAAAAAAATAAATAAAGTCTTCTGCTCTGGGAAAGACATTTTTAGAAAATGAAAGGATAAGGCACAGACAGGGAGAAAATATTTGGAACACAGATATCTAATAAAGGCTTTGTGTCCAGCATCACAAAAGAGCTCTTAATGATTCAATAATAAGAAAAGAAATGACCAAATGAAAAATATGCAAAAGATTTGAACAAACTCTTCACCAAAGATATCAGGATAGCAAATAAATACACAAACACATCGATGCTCCACATCACTTCAGTGGGAATATGCAGACACCATGACACAGGTACTGGAATGGTTACATCAAAAATAATGACAGTGCCAATTTCAGGTCCAGAATCAGAACAACAAGATTCTGATTCGTAGTTGGTCCAGAATCAGAACAACAAGATTCTGATTCGTAGTTGGTAGGAACAAAAACTGATACAGCAACTTTGTAGAAATAGTTTGGCAATTTCTTGCGAAGGTAAACATACATACATACATACATACATACATAACCAACACAGCAATTTCACACCCTATGTTTTTAAAAACTTATGTTTTAAAACCTACATGTGAATATTTCTAGCACCTTAATTCAAATGGTCCCAAACTGGGAGAATCAAGCATCCATGAGTTAACCACTCTGAAATCATGTATGCAACTCTGAAATCATGTATGTGTATTCTGAAATTGAACTATCAACCTACCACTGCGATGCACGTGCACCAGGGAGATGACAGTGCTCACACTCCTGGACGTGCTGCACTTCCACCTGCACTGAAGAGACAGAGGCCAGACGCTTTGGATGCTGCCCAGTAGGCCACGTCCCCTGAGCCTCGAAGCACCACCTGTAAAAACAAGGAGAGCATTCAGTCGAGGTCTCAGGACCCGCACGTGGGGAGACACAGTGTCACCCATGACGGAAGCAGGCCCCTCCGTCCCAGCAGGGAGTGCAGGTTCAAGGAGGCCAAAACCACAGGGCCCCGCCATCTGTCAAAGTCTTAGCATTGCTGCTGGAAGGCCTTCCCCTAAAGCATGCTTGGCGAATTGCCTGCCAGGAGTTCCATGAGGCTGATAAGGGCCTCTGGTCTTTCCTTGCTACAACATGTCTCATGGGCCCTGGTACTCAACAACAACAACAAAAAAAACCACGACTGACTACCTTCCTCTTCCACAACAACCCTTCCACTTCAGGGTCGTGGCTATGGCAGAGTTCACACTGTGCGCATTTTGCCCTGATAAACGCCAACCCTCCAATAAAGCACAGAGCAGAGAGTCAGGCTTGAGCACGCTGGTGACCTGGCCGGCTGCCTCCCTCCCTCCCTCCCTCCCTCCCTGGCTCCAGTCCTTTCCTATAAGCATCTGCCTGGGCCCTGGGACTCTGGCTGTGCCCAGGTGCCCCGGGCCCTGGGTACAGGCCGTCAAAAGGCAGCTGACGGCCTGCAGACTCCAGCCAGCCAGCCCTGTGCTCCCCTCAACCCAACCACCGTGGTGACCAATGTGGGCCCAGATGCCAGATCCAACTGCAGCCCCCGCCTTCCTGCTCAAACACAGGGTCGCCCCCGAAGCAAGGCACATCGGCCCCAAATAACCTGCCCCTTTGCCCCCACCTCACTGGGCTGAATATCCCCTGGGGACAGAAGCCCCAGAAGACAACACAACCTCCATTCCAGGCAGCGCATTTCACTCGTCCTCAGGTCTTGCACAGGTTGTCTGATGGGTCCATTAAAACCCGCCTACGTTATGGCCCGCGTGCTGCTCTGATGTGAGGAACCCTTCACCACCCCAGAGTTTGAAAGGTCACCTGACCCATTTCGGAGGGCTGTCCCAGTGACCACGCCCACCTCTCCTGCCAGCCTGGGACTCTGCCTGCAGAAAAAGAACAAGAAAGAACAAGAGTTGGTGATAATGTGAAGAAAAAGGAACCTTGTGTACTGATGCTGGGGATGAAAACTGGTGCAGCCATTATGGAAAACAATGTGGGGGATCCTCAAAAATTTAAAAATACAACAGTCATATGTTCCAGTAATTCCATTACTGGGTATTTACTCAAACAAAATGAAAACATTTGAAAAGATACGTTTATATTGCAGCACTATTAACAGTAGGCAAGATATGGAAGAGCCCGTCAACAGATGAGTGGATAAAAATGACGTGCTGTATATAGAGATATATAGAGATAGCTAATAGACTAGTACTTGGCCAGAGAAAAGAATGAAATCTTAACATTTGCAACAACATGGATAAATCTAGAGGGTATACTACTAAATGAAATAGGTCAAAGAAAGACAAATATCCTATGATTTCAATCATATGTGAAAGTTAAGAAACAAAACAAAGCATAAAAGAGACCCAAAAAAAGAGACTCACAAATATAGAGAACAAACTGGTGATTACTAGAGGGAAGGTGGGTGGAAAGAGGGCATGAGACAATGAGGGTGTGTCATTTGAAAAGAAAGACAAAACTCTATCTGAAGTCAATATTATTGTCTATGTAGAAAACCTCAAATATCTTATATAAAGAAAAAAAAAACTATTGGAAGTAATGAGGAAATACCAAAACATCATAGGATACAAGGTCAATATAAAAAAGTCAACTATTTTCCTATATCTGAATAAAGAACTGAATTCCAAATTTTCAAATGAAAAAAATACTATTCACAATACACCCCTAAAAAGGGTACTCAAGTATAAAACCTAACACAATACATATATACAGGAAGACAAAACTGATGGAAGAAATCAAAGATCTAAATAAATGGAGATAGAGCTCGTATTCATCGGAAGCAAGACTCAATATGGCTAAGACGTCAATTCTTTCCAACTTAATCGATAAATTCAATGAAATCCAAATAAAACCTCACAGTTATTTTGCAGATAATGACAAGAAGATTCTGAAGTTTACACAGAAAGGCAAAAGATCTAGAAGAGCCAACACACTGGACACCTGGGTGGCTCAGGTGGTTGAGCATTTGCCTTCAGCTCAGGTCATGATCCCACAGTCCTGGGATAAAGCCCCGAGTCAGGCTCCTTGCTCAGAGGGGAGCCTGCTTCTCCCTCTGCCCTCTCTGCCTGTGACATCCCCTCATTGTGCTCTCTCTGCCAAATAAATAACATCTTTTTAAAAAGTTTTAAAAAAACAGAATAGCCAACACAACGTGGAGGAAAAATGAGAATTCACATCACCTGGTCTTGAGACTAACTATAAAGCTACTAGCCACCAAGACAGTGTGTTAGTGATGAGACAGACACACAGATCAACAGAACAGATTACAAGGACCAGGAATAGAGCTATCAAAATAAAGTCAAACATTTTTTGACAAAGGCACAAAGGGAATAAAAAGAGAAAAAATAGTCTTTCAACAAATGGTGCTCGAACAACTGAACACTCATGCAAAAGAAATGAAACAAGACACAGACCTTACACAAGTATTAACTAAAAATGAATCAGAGGGCACCTGGGTGGCTCAGTGGGTTAAGCCGCTGCCTTCGGCTCAGGACATGATCTCAGGGTCCTGGGATCGAGTCCCGCATCGGGCTCTCTGCTCAGCAGGGAGCCTGCTTCCTTTCCTATCTCTCTGCCTGCCTCTCTGTCTACTTGTGATTTCTCTCTGTCAAACAAAGAAATAAAATCTTAAAAAAAATAAAAATAAAAATAAATAAAAAATAAAAATGAATCAGAGATCTAAATGTAAAAATACAAGAATAAAGAATACAGGAGAAAATTCTCTAGGACACTGGTTTGGGTGATGGGTTTTTAGATTCAACAGCAAAAGCATAGTCCACGGGGAAAAGCATGCGTTGGATATTATTAAAAATAAAGTCTTCTGGGGCGCCTGGGTGGCTCAGTGGTTTTGGCTGCTGCCTTTGGCTCGGGTCATGATCTCAGGGTCCTGGGATCGAGCCCCGCATCGGGCTCCCTGCTCCGCAGGAAGCCTGCTTCCCTCTCTCTCTCTCTCTCTGCCTGCCTCTCTGCCTACTTGTGATCTCCGTCTTTCAAATAAATAAATAAAATCTTTAAAAAAAAAATAAATAAAGTCTTCTGCTCTGGGAAAGACATTTTTAGAAAATGAAAGGATAAGGCACAGACAGGGAGAAAATATTTGGAACACAGATATCTAATAAAGGCTTTGTGTCCAGCATCACAAAAGAGCTCTTAATGATTCAATAATAAGAAAAGAAATGACCAAATGAAAAATATGCAAAAGATTTGAACAAACTCTTCACCAAAGATATCAGGATAGCAAATAAATACACAAACACATCGATGCTCCACATCACTTCAGTGGGAATATGCAGACACCATGACACAGGTACTGGAATGGTTACATCAAAAATAATGACAGTGCCAATTTCAGGTCCAGAATCAGAACAACAAGATTCTGATTCGTAGTTGGTCCAGAATCAGAACAACAAGATTCTGATTCGTAGTTGGTAGGAACAAAAACTGATACAGCAACTTTGTAGAAATAGTTTGGCAATTTCTTGCGAAGGTAAACATACATACATACATACATACATACATAACCAACACAGCAATTTCACACCCTATGTTTTTAAAAACTTATGTTTTAAAACCTACATGTGAATATTTCTAGCACCTTAATTCAAATGGTCCCAAACTGGGAGAATCAAGCATCCATGAGTTAACCACTCTGAAATCATGTATGCAACTCTGAAATCATGTATGTGTATTCTGAAATTGAACTATCAACCTACCACTGCGATGCACGTGCACCAGGGAGATGACAGTGCTCACACTCCTGGACGTGCTGCACTTCCACCTGCACTGAAGAGACAGAGGCCAGACGCTTTGGATGCTGCCCAGTAGGCCACGTCCCCTGAGCCTCGAAGCACCACCTGTAAAAACAAGGAGAGCATTCAGTCGAGGTCTCAGGACCCGCACGTGGGGAGACACAGTGTCACCCATGACGGAAGCAGGCCCCTCCGTCCCAGCAGGGAGTGCAGGTTCAAGGAGGCCAAAACCACAGGGCCCCGCCATCTGTCAAAGTCTTAGCATTGCTGCTGGAAGGCCTTCCCCTAAAGCATGCTTGGCGAATTGCCTGCCAGGAGTTCCATGAGGCTGATAAGGGCCTCTGGTCTTTCCTTGCTACAACATGTCTCATGGGCCCTGGTACTCAACAACAACAACAAAAAAAACCACGACTGACTACCTTCCTCTTCCACAACAACCCTTCCACTTCAGGGTCGTGGCTATGGCAGAGTTCACACTGTGCGCATTTTGCCCTGATAAACGCCAACCCTCCAATAAAGCACAGAGCAGAGAGTCAGGCTTGAGCACGCTGGTGACCTGGCCGGCTGCCTCCCTCCCTCCCTCCCTCCCTCCCTGGCTCCAGTCCTTTCCTATAAGCATCTGCCTGGGCCCTGGGACTCTGGCTGTGCCCAGGTGCCCCGGGCCCTGGGTACAGGCCGTCAAAAGGCAGCTGACGGCCTGCAGACTCCAGCCAGCCAGCCCTGTGCTCCCCTCAACCCAACCACCGTGGTGACCAATGTGGGCCCAGATGCCAGATCCAACTGCAGCCCCCGCCTTCCTGCTCAAACACAGGGTCGCCCCCGAAGCAAGGCACATCGGCCCCAAATAACCTGCCCCTTTGCCCCCACCTCACTGGGCTGAATATCCCCTGGGGACAGAAGCCCCAGAAGACAACACAACCTCCATTCCAGGCAGCGCATTTCACTCGTCCTCAGGTCTTGCACAGGTTGTCTGATGGGTCCATTAAAACCCGCCTACGTTATGGCCCGCGTGCTGCTCTGATGTGAGGAACCCTTCACCACCCCAGAGATTGAAAGGTCACCTGACCCATTTCGGAGGGCTGTCCCAGTGACCACGCCCACCTCTCCTGCCAGCCTGGGACTCTGCCTGCAGAAAAAGAACAAGAAAGAACAAGAGTTGGTGATAATGTGAAGAAAAAGGAACCTTGTGTACTGATGCTGGGGATGAAAACTGGTGCAGCCATTATGGAAAACAATGTGGGGGATCCTCAAAAATTTAAAAATACAACAGTCATATGTTCCAGTAATTCCATTACTGGGTATTTACTCAAACAAAATGAAAACATTTGAAAAGATACGTTTATATTGCAGCACTATTTACAGTAGGCAAGATATGGAAGAGCCCGTCAACAGATGAGTGGATAAAAATGACGTGCTGTATATAGAGATATATAGAGATAGCTAATAGACTAGTACTTGGCCAGAGAAAAGAATGAAATCTTAACATTTGCAACAACATGGATAAATCTAGAGGGTATACTACTAAATGAAATAGGTCAAAGAAAGACAAATATCCTATGATTTCAATCATATGTGAAAGTTAAGAAACAAAACAAAGCATAAAAGAGACCCAAAAAAAGAGACTCACAAATATAGAGAACAAACTGGTGATTACTAGAGGGAAGGTGGGTGGAAAGAGGGCATGAGACAATGAGGGTGTGTCATTTGAAAAGAAAGACAAAACTCTATCTGAAGTCAATATTATTGTCTATGTAGAAAACCTCAAATATCTTATATAAAGAAAAAAAAAAACTATTGGAAGTAATGAGGAAATACCAAAACATCATAGGATACAAGGTCAATATAAAAAAGTCAACTATTTTCCTATATCTGAATAAAGAACTGAATTCCAAATTTTCAAATGAAAAAAATACTATTCACAATACACCCCTAAAAAGGGTACTCAAGTATAAAACCTAACACAATACATATATACAGGAAGACAAAACTGATGGAAGAAATCAAAGATCTAAATAAATGGAGATAGAGCTCGTATTCATCGGAAGCAAGACTCAATATGGCTAAGACGTCAATTCTTTCCAACTTAATCGATAAATTCAATGAAATCCAAATAAAACCTCACAGTTATTTTGCAGATAATGACAAGAAGATTCTGAAGTTTACACAGAAAGGCAAAAGATCTAGAAGAGCCAACACACTGGACACCTGGGTGGCTCAGGTGGTTGAGCATTTGCCTTCAGCTCAGGTCATGATCCCACAGTCCTGGGATAAAGCCCCGAGTCAGGCTCCTTGCTCAGAGGGGAGCCTGCTTCTCCCTCTGCCCTCTCTGCCTGTGACATCCCCTCATTGTGCTCTCTCTGCCAAATAAATAACATCTTTTTAAAAAGTTTTAAAAAAACAGAATAGCCAACACAACGTGGAGGAAAAATGAGAATTCACATCACCTGGTCTTGAGACTAACTATAAAGCTACTAGCCACCAAGACAGTGTGTTAGTGATGAGACAGACACACAGATCAACAGAACAGATTACAAGGACCAGGAATAGAGCTATCAAAATAAAGTCAAACATTTTTTGACAAAGGCACAAAGGGAATAAAAAGAGAAAAAATAGTCTTTCAACAAATGGTGCTCGAACAACTGAACACTCATGCAAAAGAAATGAAACAAGACACAGACCTTACACAAGTATTAACTAAAAATGAATCAGAGGGCACCTGGGTGGCTCAGTGGGTTAAGCCGCTGCCTTCGGCTCAGGACATGATCTCAGGGTCCTGGGATCGAGTCCCGCATCGGGCTCTCTGCTCAGCAGGGAGCCTGCTTCCTTTCCTATCTCTCTGCCTGCCTCTCTGTCTACTTGTGATTTCTCTCTGTCAAACAAAGAAATAAAATCTTAAAAAAAATAAAAATAAAAATAAATAAAAAATAAAAATGAATCAGAGATCTAAATGTAAAAATACAAGAATAAAGAATACAGGAGAAAATTCTCTAGGACACTGGTTTGGGTGATGGGTTTTTAGATTCAACAGCAAAAGCATAGTCCACGGGGAAAAGCATGTGTTGGATATTATTAAAAATAAAGTCTTCTGGGGCGCCTGGGTGGCTCAGTGGTTTTGGCTGCTGCCTTTGGCTCGGGTCATGATCTCAGGGTCCTGGGATCGAGCCCCGCATCGGGCTCCCTGCTCCGAAGGAAGCCTGCTTCCCTCTCTCTCTCTCTCTGCCTGCCTCTCTGCCTACTTGTGATCTCCGTCTTTCAAATATATAAATAAAATCTTTAAAAAAAAATAAATAAAGTCTTCTGCTCTGGGAAAGACATTTTTAGAAAATGAAAGGATAAGGCACAGACAGGGAGAAAATATTTGGAACACAGATATCTAATAAAGGCTTTGTGTCCAGCATCACAAAAGAGCTCTTAATGATTCAATAATAAGAAAAGAAATGACCAAATGAAAAATATGCAAAAGATTTGAACAAACTCTTCACCAAAGATATCAGGATAGCAAATAAATACACAAACACATCGATGCTCCACATCACTTCAGTGGGAATATGCAGACACCATGACACAGGTACTGGAATGGTTACATCAAAAATAATGACAGTGCCAATTTCAGGTCCAGAATCAGAACAACAAGATTCTGATTCGTAGTTGGTCCAGAATCAGAACAACAAGATTCTGATTCGTAGTTGGTAGGAACAAAAACTGATACAGCAACTTTGTAGAAATAGTTTGGCAATTTCTTGCGAAGGTAAACATACATACATACATACATACATACATAACCAACACAGCAATTTCACACCCTATGTTTTTAAAAACTTATGTTTTAAAACCTACATGTGAATATTTCTAGCACCTTAATTCAAATGGTCCCAAACTGGGAGAATCAAGCATCCATGAGTTAACCACTCTGAAATCATGTATGCAACTCTGAAATCATGTATGTGTATTCTGAAATTGAACTATCAACCTACCACTGCGATGCACGTGCACCAGGGAGATGACAGTGCTCACACTCCTGGACGTGCTGCACTTCCACCTGCACTGAAGAGACAGAGGCCAGACGCTTTGGATGCTGCCCAGTAGGCCACGTCCCCTGAGCCTCGAAGCACCACCTGTAAAAACAAGGAGAGCATTCAGTCGAGGTCTCAGGACCCGCACGTGGGGAGACACAGTGTCACCCATGACGGAAGCAGGCCCCTCCGTCCCAGCAGGGAGTGCAGGTTCAAGGAGGCCAAAACCACAGGGCCCCGCCATCTGTCAAAGTCTTAGCATTGCTGCTGGAAGGCCTTCCCCTAAAGCATGCTTGGCGAATTGCCTGCCAGGAGTTCCATGAGGCTGATAAGGGCCTCTGGTCTTTCCTTGCTACAACATGTCTCATGGGCCCTGGTACTCAACAACAACAACAAAAAAAACCACGACTGACTACCTTCCTCTTCCACAACAACCCTTCCACTTCAGGGTCGTGGCTATGGCAGAGTTCACACTGTGCGCATTTTGCCCTGATAAACGCCAACCCTCCAATAAAGCACAGAGCAGAGAGTCAGGCTTGAGCACGCTGGTGACCTGGCCGGCTGCCTCCCTCCCTCCCTCCCTCCCTCCCTGGCTCCAGTCCTTTCCTATAAGCATCTGCCTGGGCCCTGGGACTCTGGCTGTGCCCAGGTGCCCCGGGCCCTGGGTACAGGCCGTCAAAAGGCAGCTGACGGCCTGCAGACTCCAGCCAGCCAGCCCTGTGCTCCCCTCAACCCAACCACCGTGGTGACCAATGTGGGCCCAGATGCCAGATCCAACTGCAGCCCCCGCCTTCCTGCTCAAACACAGGGTCGCCCCCGAAGCAAGGCACATCGGCCCCAAATAACCTGCCCCTTTGCCCCCACCTCACTGGGCTGAATATCCCCTGGGGACAGAAGCCCCAGAAGACAACACAACCTCCATTCCAGGCAGCGCATTTCACTCGTCCTCAGGTCTTGCACAGGTTGTCTGATGGGTCCATTAAAACCCGCCTACGTTATGGCCCGCGTGCTGCTCTGATGTGAGGAACCCTTCACCACCCCAGAGTTTGAAAGGTCACCTGACCCATTTCGGAGGGCTGTCCCAGTGACCACGCCCACCTCTCCTGCCAGCCTGGGACTCTGCCTGCAGAAAAAGAACAAGAAAGAACAAGAGTTGGTGATAATGTGAAGAAAAAGGAACCTTGTGTACTGATGCTGGGGATGAAAACTGGTGCAGCCATTATGGAAAACAATGTGGGGGATCCTCAAAAATTTAAAAATACAACAGTCATATGTTCCAGTAATTCCATTACTGGGTATTTACTCAAACAAAATGAAAACATTTGAAAAGATACGTTTATATTGCAGCACTATTAACAGTAGGCAAGATATGGAAGAGCCCGTCAACAGATGAGTGGATAAAAATGACGTGCTGTATATAGAGATATATAGAGATAGCTAATAGACTAGTACTTGGCCAGAGAAAAGAATGAAATCTTAACATTTGCAACAACATGGATAAATCTAGAGGGTATACTACTAAATGAAATAGGTCAAAGAAAGACAAATATCCTATGATTTCAATCATATGTGAAAGTTAAGAAACAAAACAAAGCATAAAAGAGACCCAAAAAAAGAGACTCACAAATATAGAGAACAAACTGGTGATTACTAGAGGGAAGGTGGGTGGAAAGAGGGCATGAGACAATGAGGGTGTGTCATTTGAAAAGAAAGACAAAACTCTATCTGAAGTCAATATTATTGTCTATGTAGAAAACCTCAAATATCTTATATAAAGAAAAAAAAAAACTATTGGAAGTAATGAGGAAATACCAAAACATCATAGGATACAAGGTCAATATAAAAAAGTCAACTATTTTCCTATATCTGAATAAAGAACTGAATTCCAAATTTTCAAATGAAAAAAATACTATTCACAATACACCCCTAAAAAGGGTACTCAAGTATAAAACCTAACACAATACATATATACAGGAAGACAAAACTGATGGAAGAAATCAAAGATCTAAATAAATGGAGATAGAGCTCGTATTCATCGGAAGCAAGACTCAATATGGCTAAGACGTCAATTCTTTCCAACTTAATCGATAAATTCAATGAAATCCAAATAAAACCTCACAGTTATTTTGCAGATAATGACAAGAAGATTCTGAAGTTTACACAGAAAGGCAAAAGATCTAGAAGAGCCAACACACTGGACACCTGGGTGGCTCAGGTGGTTGAGCATTTGCCTTCAGCTCAGGTCATGATCCCACAGTCCTGGGATAAAGCCCCGAGTCAGGCTCCTTGCTCAGAGGGGAGCCTGCTTCTCCCTCTGCCCTCTCTGCCTGTGACATCCCCTCATTGTGCTCTCTCTGCCAAATAAATAACATCTTTTTAAAAAGTTTTAAAAAAACAGAATAGCCAACACAACGTGGAGGAAAAATGAGAATTCACATCACCTGGTCTTGAGACTAACTATAAAGCTACTAGCCACCAAGACAGTGTGTTAGTGATGAGACAGACACACAGATCAACAGAACAGATTACAAGGACCAGGAATAGAGCTATCAAAATAAAGTCAAACATTTTTTGACAAAGGCACAAAGGGAATAAAAAGAGAAAAAATAGTCTTTCAACAAATGGTGCTCGAACAACTGAACACTCATGCAAAAGAAATGAAACAAGACACAGACCTTACACAAGTATTAACTAAAAATGAATCAGAGGGCACCTGGGTGGCTCAGTGGGTTAAGCCGCTGCCTTCGGCTCAGGACATGATCTCAGGGTCCTGGGATCGAGTCCCGCATCGGGCTCTCTGCTCAGCAGGGAGCCTGCTTCCTTTCCTATCTCTCTGCCTGCCTCTCTGTCTACTTGTGATTTCTCTCTGTCAAACAAAGAAATAAAATCTTAAAAAAAATAAAAATAAAAATGAATCAGAGATCTAAATGTAAAAATACAAGAATAAAGAATACAGGAGAAAATTCTCTAGGACACTGGTTTGGGTGATGGGTTTTTAGATTCAACAGCAAAAGCATAGTCCACGGGGAAAAGCATGTGTTGGATATTATTAAAAATAAAGTCTTCTGGGGCGCCTGGGTGGCTCAGTGGTTTTGGCTGCTGCCTTTGGCTCGGGTCATGATCTCAGGGTCCTGGGATCGAGCCCCGCATCGGGCTCCCTGCTCCGCAGGAAGCCTGCTTCCCTCTCTCTCTCTCTCTGCCTGCCTCTCTGCCTACTTGTGATCTCCGTCTTTCAAATATATAAATAAAATCTTTAAAAAAAAATAAATAAAGTCTTCTGCTCTGGGAAAGACATTTTTAGAAAATGAAAGGATAAGGCACAGACAGGGAGAAAATATTTGGAACACAGATATCTAATAAAGGCTTTGTGTCCAGCATCACAAAAGAGCTCTTAATGATTCAATAATAAGAAAAGAAATGACCAAATGAAAAATATGCAAAAGATTTGAACAAACTCTTCACCAAAGATATCAGGATAGCAAATAAATACACAAACACATCGATGCTCCACATCACTTCAGTGGGAATATGCAGACACCATGACACAGGTACTGGAATGGTTACATCAAAAATAATGACAGTGCCAATTTCAGGTCCAGAATCAGAACAACAAGATTCTGATTCGTAGTTGGTCCAGAATCAGAACAACAAGATTCTGATTCGTAGTTGGTAGGAACAAAAACTGATACAGCAACTTTGTAGAAATAGTTTGGCAATTTCTTGCGAAGGTAAACATACATACATACATACATACATACATAACCAACACAGCAATTTCACACCCTATGTTTTTAAAAACTTATGTTTTAAAACCTACATGTGAATATTTCTAGCACCTTAATTCAAATGGTCCCAAACTGGGAGAATCAAGCATCCATGAGTTAACCACTCTGAAATCATGTATGCAACTCTGAAATCATGTATGTGTATTCTGAAATTGAACTATCAACCTACCACTGCGATGCACGTGCACCAGGGAGATGACAGTGCTCACACTCCTGGACGTGCTGCACTTCCACCTGCACTGAAGAGACAGAGGCCAGACGCTTTGGATGCTGCCCAGTAGGCCACGTCCCCTGAGCCTCGAAGCACCACCTGTAAAAACAAGGAGAGCATTCAGTCGAGGTCTCAGGACCCGCACGTGGGGAGACACAGTGTCACCCATGACGGAAGCAGGCCCCTCCGTCCCAGCAGGGAGTGCAGGTTCAAGGAGGCCAAAACCACAGGGCCCCGCCATCTGTCAAAGTCTTAGCATTGCTGCTGGAAGGCCTTCCCCTAAAGCATGCTTGGCGAATTGCCTGCCAGGAGTTCCATGAGGCTGATAAGGGCCTCTGGTCTTTCCTTGCTACAACATGTCTCATGGGCCCTGGTACTCAACAACAACAACAAAAAAAACCACGACTGACTACCTTCCTCTTCCACAACAACCCTTCCACTTCAGGGTCGTGGCTATGGCAGAGTTCACACTGTGCGCATTTTGCCCTGATAAACGCCAACCCTCCAATAAAGCACAGAGCAGAGAGTCAGGCTTGAGCACGCTGGTGACCTGGCCGGCTGCCTCCCTCCCTCCCTCCCTCCCTCCCTGGCTCCAGTCCTTTCCTATAAGCATCTGCCTGGGCCCTGGGACTCTGGCTGTGCCCAGGTGCCCCGGGCCCTGGGTACAGGCCGTCAAAAGGCAGCTGACGGCCTGCAGACTCCAGCCAGCCAGCCCTGTGCTCCCCTCAACCCAACCACCGTGGTGACCAATGTGGGCCCAGATGCCAGATCCAACTGCAGCCCCCGCCTTCCTGCTCAAACACAGGGTCGCCCCCGAAGCAAGGCACATCGGCCCCAAATAACCTGCCCCTTTGCCCCCACCTCACTGGGCTGAATATCCCCTGGGGACAGAAGCCCCAGAAGACAACACAACCTCCATTCCAGGCAGCGCATTTCACTCGTCCTCAGGTCTTGCACAGGTTGTCTGATGGGTCCATTAAAACCCACCTACGTTATGGCCCGCGTACTGCTCTGATGTGAGGAACCCTTCACCACCCCAGAGTTTGAAAGGTCACCTGACCCATTTCGGAGGGCTGTCCCAGTGACCACGCCCACCTCTCCTGCCAGCCTGGGACTCTGCCTGCAGAAAAAGAACAAGAAAGAACAAGAGTTGGTGATAATGTGAAGAAAAAGGAACCTTGTGTACTGATGCTGGGGATGAAAACTGGTGCAGCCATTATGGAAAACAATGTGGGGGATCCTCAAAAATTTAAAAATACAACAGTCATATGTTCCAGTAATTCCATTACTGGGTATTTACTCAAACAAAATGAAAACATTTGAAAAGATACGTTTATATTGCAGCACTATTTACAGTAGGCAAGATATGGAAGAGCCCGTCAATAGATGACTGGATAAAATGACGTGGTGTATATATAGATTTATATATAGAGAGAGAGATAGAGATTATATAGATATCTAATAGACTAGTACTTGGCCAGAGAAAAGAATGAAATCTTAACATTTGCAACAACATGGATAAATCTAGAGGATATAATACTAAATGAAATAGGTCAAAGGAAGACAAATATCCTATGATTTCAAATGTATGTGAAAGTTAAGAAACAAAACAAAGCATAAAAGAGACCCAAAAAAAGAGACTCACAAATATAGAGAACAAACTGGTAGATTACTAGAGGAAAGGTGGGTGGAAAGAGGGCATGAGACAATGAGGGTGTGTCATTTAAAAAGAAAAACAAAACTCTATCTGAAGTCAATATTATTGTCTATGTAGAAAATCTCAAATATCTTATAAAAAGTAAAAAAAAAAAAAACTATTTGAAGTAATGAGGAAATTACCAAAACATCATAGGATACAAGGTCAATATAAAAAAGTCAACTATTTTCCTATATCTGAATAAAGAACTGAATTCCAAATTTTCAAATGAAAAAAAATACTATTCACAATACACCCCTAAAAAGGGTACTCAAGTACACAACCTAACACAATACATATATACAGGAGGACAAAACTGATGGAAGAAATCAAAGATCTAAAAAAATGGAGATAGAGCTCGTATTCATCGGAAGCAAGACTCAATATGGCTAAGACGTCAATTCTTTCCAACTTAATCGATAAATTCAATGAAATCCAAATAAAACCTCACAGTTATTTTGCAGATAATGACAAGAAGATTCTGAAGTTTACACAGAAAGGCAAAAGATCTAGAAGAGCCAACACACTGAACACCTGGGTGGCTCAGGTGGTTGAGCATTTGCCTTCAGCTCAGGTCATGATCCCACAGTCCTGGGATGAAGTCCCGAGTCAGGCTCCTTGCTCAGAGGGGAGCCTGCTTCTCCCTCTGCCCTCTCTGCCTGTGACATCCCCTCATTGTGCTCTCTCTGCCAAATAAATAACATCTTTTTAAAAAGTTTTAAAAAAACAGAATAGCCAACACAACGTGGAGGAAAAATGAGAATTCACATCACCTGGTCTTGAGACTAACTATAAAGCTACTAGCCACCAAGACAGTGTGTTAGTGATGAGACAGACACACAGATCAACAGAACAGATTACAAGGACCAGGAATAGAGCTATCAAAATAAAGTCAAACATTTTTTGACAAAGGCACAAAGGGAATAAAAAGAGAAAAAATAGTCTTTCAACAAATGGTGCTCGAACAACTGAACACTCATGCAAAAGAAATGAAACAAGACACAGACCTTACACAAGTATTAACTAAAAATGAATCAGAGGGCACCTGGGTGGCTCAGTGGGTTAAGCCGCTGCCTTCGGCTCAGGACATGATCTCAGGGTCCTGGGATCGAGTCCCGCATCGGGCTCTCTGCTCAGCAGGGAGCCTGCTTCCTTTCCTATCTCTCTGCCTGCCTCTCTGTCTACTTGTGATTTCTCTCTGTCAAACAAAGAAATAAAATCTTAAAAAAAATAAAAATAAAAATAAATAAAAAATAAAAATGAATCAGAGATCTAAATGTAAAAATACAAGAATAAAGAATACAGGAGAAAATTCTCTAGGACACTGGTTTGGGTGATGGGTTTTTAGATTCAACAGCAAAAGCATAGTCCACGGGGAAAAGCATGCGTTGGATATTATTAAAAATAAAGTCTTCTGGGGCGCCTGGGTGGCTCAGTGGTTTTGGCTGCTGCCTTTGGCTCGGGTCATGATCTCAGGGTCCTGGGATCGAGCCCCGCATCGGGCTCCCTGCTCCGCAGGAAGCCTGCTTCCCTCTCTCTCTCTCTCTCTGCCTGCCTCTCTGCCTACTTGTGATCTCCGTCTTTCAAATAAATAAATAAAATCTTTAAAAAAAAAATAAATAAAGTCTTCTGCTCTGGGAAAGACATTTTTAGAAAATGAAAGGATAAGGCACAGACAGGGAGAAAATATTTGGAACACAGATATCTAATAAAGGCTTTGTGTCCAGCATCACAAAAGAGCTCTTAATGATTCAATAATAAGAAAAGAAATGACCAAATGAAAAATATGCAAAAGATTTGAACAAACTCTTCACCAAAGATATCAGGATAGCAAATAAATACACAAACACATCGATGCTCCACATCACTTCAGTGGGAATATGCAGACACCATGACACAGGTACTGGAATGGTTACATCAAAAATAATGACAGTGCCAATTTCAGGTCCAGAATCAGAACAACAAGATTCTGATTCGTAGTTGGTCCAGAATCAGAACAACAAGATTCTGATTCGTAGTTGGTAGGAACAAAAACTGATACAGCAACTTTGTAGAAATAGTTTGGCAATTTCTTGCGAAGGTAAACATACATACATACATACATACATACATAACCAACACAGCAATTTCACACCCTATGTTTTTAAAAACTTATGTTTTAAAACCTACATGTGAATATTTCTAGCACCTTAATTCAAATGGTCCCAAACTGGGAGAATCAAGCATCCATGAGTTAACCACTCTGAAATCATGTATGCAACTCTGAAATCATGTATGTGTATTCTGAAATTGAACTATCAACCTACCACTGCGATGCACGTGCACCAGGGAGATGACAGTGCTCACACTCCTGGACGTGCTGCACTTCCACCTGCACTGAAGAGACAGAGGCCAGACGCTTTGGATGCTGCCCAGTAGGCCACGTCCCCTGAGCCTCGAAGCACCACCTGTAAAAACAAGGAGAGCATTCAGTCGAGGTCTCAGGACCCGCACGTGGGGAGACACAGTGTCACCCATGACGGAAGCAGGCCCCTCCGTCCCAGCAGGGAGTGCAGGTTCAAGGAGGCCAAAACCACAGGGCCCCGCCATCTGTCAAAGTCTTAGCATTGCTGCTGGAAGGCCTTCCCCTAAAGCATGCTTGGCGAATTGCCTGCCAGGAGTTCCATGAGGCTGATAAGGGCCTCTGGTCTTTCCTTGCTACAACATGTCTCATGGGCCCTGGTACTCAACAACAACAACAAAAAAAACCACGACTGACTACCTTCCTCTTCCACAACAACCCTTCCACTTCAGGGTCGTGGCTATGGCAGAGTTCACACTGTGCGCATTTTGCCCTGATAAACGCCAACCCTCCAATAAAGCACAGAGCAGAGAGTCAGGCTTGAGCACGCTGGTGACCTGGCCGGCTGCCTCCCTCCCTCCCTCCCTCCCTCCCTGGCTCCAGTCCTTTCCTATAAGCATCTGCCTGGGCCCTGGGACTCTGGCTGTGCCCAGGTGCCCCGGGCCCTGGGTACAGGCCGTCAAAAGGCAGCTGACGGCCTGCAGACTCCAGCCAGCCAGCCCTGTGCTCCCCTCAACCCAACCACCGTGGTGACCAATGTGGGCCCAGATGCCAGATCCAACTGCAGCCCCCGCCTTCCTGCTCAAACACAGGGTCGCCCCCGAAGCAAGGCACATCGGCCCCAAATAACCTGCCCCTTTGCCCCCACCTCACTGGGCTGAATATCCCCTGGGGACAGAAGCCCCAGAAGACAACACAACCTCCATTCCAGGCAGCGCATTTCACTCGTCCTCAGGTCTTGCACAGGTTGTCTGATGGGTCCATTAAAACCCACCTACGTTATGGCCCGCGTACTGCTCTGATGTGAGGAACCCTTCACCACCCCAGAGTTTGAAAGGTCACCTGACCCATTTCGGAGGGCTGTCCCAGTGACCACGCCCACCTCTCCTGCCAGCCTGGGACTCTGCCTGCAGAAAAAGAACAAGAAAGAACAAGAGTTGGTGATAATGTGAAGAAAAAGGAACCTTGTGTACTGATGCTGGGGATGAAAACTGGTGCAGCCATTATGGAAAACAATGTGGGGGATCCTCAAAAATTTAAAAATACAACAGTCATATGTTCCAGTAATTCCATTACTGGGTATTTACTCAAACAAAATGAAAACATTTGAAAAGATACGTTTATATTGCAGCACTATTTACAGTAGGCAAGATATGGAAGAGCCCGTCAATAGATGACTGGATAAAATGACGTGGTGTATATATAGATTTATATATAGAGAGAGAGATAGAGATTATATAGATATCTAATAGACTAGTACTTGGCCAGAGAAAAGAATGAAATCTTAACATTTGCAACAACATGGATAAATCTAGAGGATATAATACTAAATGAAATAGGTCAAAGGAAGACAAATATCCTATGATTTCAAATGTATGTGAAAGTTAAGAAACAAAACAAAGCATAAAAGAGACCCAAAAAAAGAGACTCACAAATATAGAGAACAAACTGGTAGATTACTAGAGGAAAGGTGGGTGGAAAGAGGGCATGAGACAATGAGGGTGTGTCATTTAAAAAGAAAAACAAAACTCTATCTGAAGTCAATATTATTGTCTATGTAGAAAATCTCAAATATCTTATAAAAAGTAAAAAAAAAAAACTATTTGAAGTAATGAGGAAATTACCAAAACATCATAGGATACAAGGTCAATATAAAAAAGTCAACTATTTTCCTATATCTGAATAAAGAACTGAATTCCAAATTTTCAAATGAAAAAAAATACTATTCACAATACACCCCTAAAAAGGGTACTCAAGTACACAACCTAACACAATACATATATACAGGAGGACAAAACTGATGGAAGAAATCAAAGATCTAAAAAAATGGAGATAGAGCTCGTATTCATCGGAAGCAAGACTCAATATGGCTAAGACGTCAATTCTTTCCAACTTAATCGATAAATTCAATGAAATCCAAATAAAACCTCACAGTTATTTTGCAGATAATGACAAGAAGATTCTGAAGTTTACACAGAAAGGCAAAAGATCTAGAAGAGCCAACACACTGAACACCTGGGTGGCTCAGGTGGTTGAGCATTTGCCTTCAGCTCAGGTCATGATCCCACAGTCCTGGGATAAAGCCCCGAGTCAGGCTCCTTGCTCAGAGGGGAGCCTGCTTCTCCCTCTGCCCTCTCTGCCTGTGACATCCCCTCATTGTGCTCTCTCTGCCAAATAAATAACATCTTTTTAAAAAGTTTTAAAAAAACAGAATAGCCAACACAACGTGGAGGAAAAATGAGAATTCACATCACCTGGTCTTGAGACTAACTATAAAGCTACTAGCCACCAAGACAGTGTGTTAGTGATGAGACAGACACACAGATCAACAGAACAGATTACAAGGACCAGGAATAGAGCTATCAAAATAAAGTCAAACATTTTTTGACAAAGGCACAAAGGGAATAAAAAGAGAAAAAATAGTCTTTCAACAAATGGTGCTCGAACAACTGAACACTCATGCAAAAGAAATGAAACAAGACACAGACCTTACACAAGTATTAACTAAAAATGAATCAGAGGGCACCTGGGTGGCTCAGTGGGTTAAGCCGCTGCCTTCGGCTCAGGACATGATCTCAGGGTCCTGGGATCGAGTCCCGCATCGGGCTCTCTGCTCAGCAGGGAGCCTGCTTCCTTTCCTATCTCTCTGCCTGCCTCTCTGTCTACTTGTGATTTCTCTCTGTCAAACAAAGAAATAAAATCTTAAAAAAAATAAAAATAAAAATAAATAAAAAATAAAAATGAATCAGAGATCTAAATGTAAAAATACAAGAATAAAGAATACAGGAGAAAATTCTCTAGGACACTGGTTTGGGTGATGGGTTTTTAGATTCAACAGCAAAAGCATAGTCCACGGGGAAAAGCATGCGTTGGATATTATTAAAAATAAAGTCTTCTGGGGCGCCTGGGTGGCTCAGTGGTTTTGGCTGCTGCCTTTGGCTCGGGTCATGATCTCAGGGTCCTGGGATCGAGCCCCGCATCGGGCTCCCTGCTCCGAAGGAAGCCTGCTTCCCTCTCTCTCTCTCTCTCTGCCTGCCTCTCTGCCTACTTGTGATCTCCGTCTTTCAAATATATAAATAAAATCTTTAAAAAAAAATAAATAAAGTCTTCTGCTCTGGGAAAGACATTTTTAGAAAATGAAAGGATAAGGCACAGACAGGGAGAAAATATTTGGAACACAGATATCTAATAAAGGCTTTGTGTCCAGCATCACAAAAGAGCTCTTAATGATTCAATAATAAGAAAAGAAATGACCAAATGAAAAATATGCAAAAGATTTGAACAAACTCTTCACCAAAGATATCAGGATAGCAAATAAATACACAAACACATCGATGCTCCACATCACTTCAGTGGGAATATGCAGACACCATGACACAGGTACTGGAATGGTTACATCAAAAATAATGACAGTGCCAATTTCAGGTCCAGAATCAGAACAACAAGATTCTGATTCGTAGTTGGTCCAGAATCAGAACAACAAGATTCTGATTCGTAGTTGGTAGGAACAAAAACTGATACAGCAACTTTGTAGAAATAGTTTGGCAATTTCTTGCGAAGGTAAACATACATACATACATACATACATACATAACCAACACAGCAATTTCACACCCTATGTTTTTAAAAACTTATGTTTTAAAACCTACATGTGAATATTTCTAGCACCTTAATTCAAATGGTCCCAAACTGGGAGAATCAAGCATCCATGAGTTAACCACTCTGAAATCATGTATGCAACTCTGAAATCATGTATGTGTATTCTGAAATTGAACTATCAACCTACCACTGCGATGCACGTGCACCAGGGAGATGACAGTGCTCACACTCCTGGACGTGCTGCACTTCCACCTGCACTGAAGAGACAGAGGCCAGACGCTTTGGATGCTGCCCAGTAGGCCACGTCCCCTGAGCCTCGAAGCACCACCTGTAAAAACAAGGAGAGCATTCAGTCGAGGTCTCAGGACCCGCACGTGGGGAGACACAGTGTCACCCATGACGGAAGCAGGCCCCTCCGTCCCAGCAGGGAGTGCAGGTTCAAGGAGGCCAAAACCACAGGGCCCCGCCATCTGTCAAAGTCTTAGCATTGCTGCTGGAAGGCCTTCCCCTAAAGCATGCTTGGCGAATTGCCTGCCAGGAGTTCCATGAGGCTGATAAGGGCCTCTGGTCTTTCCTTGCTACAACATGTCTCATGGGCCCTGGTACTCAACAACAACAACAAAAAAAACCACGACTGACTACCTTCCTCTTCCACAACAACCCTTCCACTTCAGGGTCGTGGCTATGGCAGAGTTCACACTGTGCGCATTTTGCCCTGATAAACGCCAACCCTCCAATAAAGCACAGAGCAGAGAGTCAGGCTTGAGCACGCTGGTGACCTGGCCGGCTCCCTCCCTCCCTCCCTCCCTCCCTGGCTCCAGTCCTTTCCTATAAGCATCTGCCTGGGCCCTGGGACTCTGGCTGTGCCCAGGTGCCCCGGGCCCTGGGTACAGGCCATCAAAAGGCAGCTGACGGCCTGCAGACTCCAGCCAGCCAGCCCTGTGCTCCCCTCAACCCAACCACCGTGGTGACCAATGTGGGCCCAGATGCCAGATCCAACTGCAGCCCCCGCCTTCCTGCTCAAACACAGGGTCGCCCCCGAAGCAAGGCACATCGGCCCCAAATAACCTGCCCCTTTGCCCCCACCTCACTGGGCTGAATATCCCCTGGGGACAGAAGCCCCAGAAGACAACACAACCTCCATTCCAGGCAGCGCATTTCACTCGTCCTCAGGTCTTGCACAGGTTGTCTGATGGGTCCATTAAAACCCACCTACGTTATGGCCCGCGTGCTGCTCTGATGTGAGGAACCCTTCACCACCCCAGAGTTTGAAAGGTCACCTGACCCATTTCGGAGGGCTGTCCCAGTGACCACGCCCACCTCTCCTGCCAGCCTGGGACTCTGCCTGCAGAAAAAGAACAAGAAAGAACAAGAGTTGGTGATAATGTGAAGAAAAAGGAACCTTGTGTACTGATGCTGGGGATGAAAACTGGTGCAGCCATTATGGAAAACAATGTGGGGGATCCTCAAAAATTTAAAAATACAACAGTCATATGTTCCAGTAATTCCATTACTGGGTATTTACTCAAACAAAATGAAAACATTTGAAAAGATACGTTTATATTGCAGCACTATTAACAGTAGGCAAGATATGGAAGAGCCCGTCAACAGATGAGTGGATAAAAATGACGTGGTGTATATAGAGATATATAGAGATATCTAATAGACTAGTACTTGGCCAGAGAAAAGAATGAAATCTTAACATTTGCAACAACATGGATAAATCTAGAGGGTATACTACTAAATGAAATAGGTCAAAGAAAGACAAATATCCTATGATTTCAATCATATGTGAAAGTTAAGAAACAAAACAAAGCATAAAAGAGACCCAAAAAAAGAGACTCACAAATATAGAGAACAAACTGGTGATTACTAGAGGGAAGGTGGGTGGAAAGAGGGCATGAGACAATGAGGGTGTGTCATTTGAAAAGAAAGACAAAACTCTATCTGAAGTCAATATTATTGTCTATGTAGAAAACCTCAAATATCTTATATAAAGAAAAAAAAAACTATTGGAAGTAATGAGGAAATACCAAAACATCATAGGATACAAGGTCAATATAAAAAAGTCAACTATTTTCCTATATCTGAATAAAGAACTGAATTCCAAATTTTCAAATGAAAAAAATACTATTCACAATACACCCCTAAAAAGGGTACTCAAGTATAAAACCTAACACAATACATATATACAGGAAGACAAAACTGATGGAAGAAATCAAAGATCTAAATAAATGGAGATAGAGCTCGTATTCATCGGAAGCAAGACTCAATATGGCTAAGACGTCAATTCTTTCCAACTTAATCGATAAATTCAATGAAATCCAAATAAAACCTCACAGTTATTTTGCAGATAATGACAAGAAGATTCTGAAGTTTACACAGAAAGGCAAAAGATCTAGAAGAGCCAACACACTGGACACCTGGGTGGCTCAGGTGGTTGAGCATTTGCCTTCAGCTCAGGTCATGATCCCACAGTCCTGGGATAAAGCCCCGAGTCAGGCTCCTTGCTCAGAGGGGAGCCTGCTTCTCCCTCTGCCCTCTCTGCCTGTGACATCCCCTCATTGTGCTCTCTCTGCCAAATAAATAACATCTTTTTAAAAAGTTTTAAAAAAACAGAATAGCCAACACAACGTGGAGGAAAAATGAGAATTCACATCACCTGGTCTTGAGACTAACTATAAAGCTACTAGCCACCAAGACAGTGTGTTAGTGATGAGACAGACACACAGATCAACAGAACAGATTACGAGGACCAGGAATAGAGCTATCAAAATAAAGTCAAACATTTTTTGACAAAGGCACAAAGGGAATAAAAAGAGAAAAAATAGTCTTTCAACAAATGGTGCTCGAACAACTGAACACTCATGCAAAAGAAATGAAACAAGACACAGACCTTACACAAGTATTAACTAAAAATGAATCAGAGGGCACCTGGGTGGCTCAGTGGGTTAAGCCGCTGCCTTCGGCTCAGGACATGATCTCAGGGTCCTGGGATCGAGTCCCGCATCGGGCTCTCTGCTCAGCAGGGAGCCTGCTTCCTTTCCTATCTCTCTGCCTGCCTCTCTGTCTACTTGTGATTTCTCTCTGTCAAACAAAGAAATAAAATCTTAAAAAAAATAAAAATAAAAATAAATAAAAAATAAAAATGAATCAGAGATCTAAATGTAAAAATACAAGAATAAAGAATACAGGAGAAAATTCTCTAGGACACTGGTTTGGGTGATGGGTTTTTAGATTCAACAGCAAAAGCATAGTCCACGGGGAAAAGCATGCGTTGGATATTATTAAAAATAAAGTCTTCTGGGGCGCCTGGGTGGCTCAGTGGTTTTGGCTGCTGCCTTTGGCTCGGGTCATGATCTCAGGGTCCTGGGATCGAGCCCCGCATCGGGCTCCCTGCTCCGCAGGAAGCCTGCTTCCCTCTCTCTCTCTCTCTCTGCCTGCCTCTCTGCCTACTTGTGATCTCCGTCTTTCAAATAAATAAATAAAATCTTTAAAAAAAAAATAAATAAAGTCTTCTGCTCTGGGAAAGACATTTTTAGAAAATGAAAGGATAAGGCACAGACAGGGAGAAAATATTTGGAACACAGATATCTAATAAAGGCTTTGTGTCCAGCATCACAAAAGAGCTCTTAATGATTCAATAATAAGAAAAGAAATGACCAAATGAAAAATATGCAAAAGATTTGAACAAACTCTTCACCAAAGATATCAGGATAGCAAATAAATACACAAACACATCGATGCTCCACATCACTTCAGTGGGAATATGCAGACACCATGACACAGGTACTGGAATGGTTACATCAAAAATAATGACAGTGCCAATTTCAGGTCCAGAATCAGAACAACAAGATTCTGATTCGTAGTTGGTCCAGAATCAGAACAACAAGATTCTGATTCGTAGTTGGTAGGAACAAAAACTGATACAGCAACTTTGTAGAAATAGTTTGGCAATTTCTTGCGAAGGTAAACATACATACATACATACATACATACATAACCAACACAGCAATTTCACACCCTATGTTTTTAAAAACTTATGTTTTAAAACCTACATGTGAATATTTCTAGCACCTTAATTCAAATGGTCCCAAACTGGGAGAATCAAGCATCCATGAGTTAACCACTCTGAAATCATGTATGCAACTCTGAAATCATGTATGTGTATTCTGAAATTGAACTATCAACCTACCACTGCGATGCACGTGCACCAGGGAGATGACAGTGCTCACACTCCTGGACGTGCTGCACTTCCACCTGCACTGAAGAGACAGAGGCCAGACGCTTTGGATGCTGCCCAGTAGGCCACGTCCCCTGAGCCTCGAAGCACCACCTGTAAAAACAAGGAGAGCATTCAGTCGAGGTCTCAGGACCCGCACGTGGGGAGACACAGTGTCACCCATGACGGAAGCAGGCCCCTCCGTCCCAGCAGGGAGTGCAGGTTCAAGGAGGCCAAAACCACAGGGCCCCGCCATCTGTCAAAGTCTTAGCATTGCTGCTGGAAGGCCTTCCCCTAAAGCATGCTTGGCGAATTGCCTGCCAGGAGTTCCATGAGGCTGATAAGGGCCTCTGGTCTTTCCTTGCTACAACATGTCTCATGGGCCCTGGTACTCAACAACAACAACAAAAAAAACCACGACTGACTACCTTCCTCTTCCACAACAACCCTTCCACTTCAGGGTCGTGGCTATGGCAGAGTTCACACTGTGCGCATTTTGCCCTGATAAACGCCAACCCTCCAATAAAGCACAGAGCAGAGAGTCAGGCTTGAGCACGCTGGTGACCTGGCCGGCTCCCTCCCTCCCTCCCTCCCTCCCTGGCTCCAGTCCTTTCCTATAAGCATCTGCCTGGGCCCTGGGACTCTGGCTGTGCCCAGGTGCCCCGGGCCCTGGGTACAGGCCATCAAAAGGCAGCTGACGGCCTGCAGACTCCAGCCAGCCAGCCCTGTGCTCCCCTCAACCCAACCACCGTGGTGACCAATGTGGGCCCAGATGCCAGATCCAACTGCAGCCCCCGCCTTCCTGCTCAAACACAGGGTCGCCCCCGAAGCAAGGCACATCGGCCCCAAATAACCTGCCCCTTTGCCCCCACCTCACTGGGCTGAATATCCCCTGGGGACAGAAGCCCCAGAAGACAACACAACCTCCATTCCAGGCAGCGCATTTCACTCGTCCTCAGGTCTTGCACAGGTTGTCTGATGGGTCCATTAAAACCCACCTACGTTATGGCCCGCGTGCTGCTCTGATGTGAGGAACCCTTCACCACCCCAGAGTTTGAAAGGTCACCTGACCCATTTCGGAGGGCTGTCCCAGTGACCACGCCCACCTCTCCTGCCAGCCTGGGACTCTGCCTGCAGAAAAAGAACAAGAAAGAACAAGAGTTGGTGATAATGTGAAGAAAAAGGAACCTTGTGTACTGATGCTGGGGATGAAAACTGGTGCAGCCATTATGGAAAACAATGTGGGGGATCCTCAAAAATTTAAAAATACAACAGTCATATGTTCCAGTAATTCCATTACTGGGTATTTACTCAAACAAAATGAAAACATTTGAAAAGATACGTTTATATTGCAGCACTATTAACAGTAGGCAAGATATGGAAGAGCCCGTCAACAGATGAGTGGATAAAAATGACGTGGTGTATATAGAGATATATAGAGATATCTAATAGACTAGTACTTGGCCAGAGAAAAGAATGAAATCTTAACATTTGCAACAACATGGATAAATCTAGAGGGTATACTACTAAATGAAATAGGTCAAAGAAAGACAAATATCCTATGATTTCAATCATATGTGAAAGTTAAGAAACAAAACAAAGCATAAAAGAGACCCAAAAAAAGAGACTCACAAATATAGAGAACAAACTGGTGATTACTAGAGGGAAGGTGGGTGGAAAGAGGGCATGAGACAATGAGGGTGTGTCATTTGAAAAGAAAGACAAAACTCTATCTGAAGTCAATATTATTGTCTATGTAGAAAACCTCAAATATCTTATATAAAGAAAAAAAAAACTATTGGAAGTAATGAGGAAATACCAAAACATCATAGGATACAAGGTCAATATAAAAAAGTCAACTATTTTCCTATATCTGAATAAAGAACTGAATTCCAAATTTTCAAATGAAAAAAATACTATTCACAATACACCCCTAAAAAGGGTACTCAAGTATAAAACCTAACACAATACATATATACAGGAAGACAAAACTGATGGAAGAAATCAAAGATCTAAATAAATGGAGATAGAGCTCGTATTCATCGGAAGCAAGACTCAATATGGCTAAGACGTCAATTCTTTCCAACTTAATCGATAAATTCAATGAAATCCAAATAAAACCTCACAGTTATTTTGCAGATAATGACAAGAAGATTCTGAAGTTTACACAGAAAGGCAAAAGATCTAGAAGAGCCAACACACTGGACACCTGGGTGGCTCAGGTGGTTGAGCATTTGCCTTCAGCTCAGGTCATGATCCCACAGTCCTGGGATAAAGCCCCGAGTCAGGCTCCTTGCTCAGAGGGGAGCCTGCTTCTCCCTCTGCCCTCTCTGCCTGTGACATCCCCTCATTGTGCTCTCTCTGCCAAATAAATAACATCTTTTTAAAAAGTTTTAAAAAAACAGAATAGCCAACACAACGTGGAGGAAAAATGAGAATTCACATCACCTGGTCTTGAGACTAACTATAAAGCTACTAGCCACCAAGACAGTGTGTTAGTGATGAGACAGACACACAGATCAACAGAACAGATTACGAGGACCAGGAATAGAGCTATCAAAATAAAGTCAAACATTTTTTGACAAAGGCACAAAGGGAATAAAAAGAGAAAAAATAGTCTTTCAACAAATGGTGCTCGAACAACTGAACACTCATGCAAAAGAAATGAAACAAGACACAGACCTTACACAAGTATTAACTAAAAATGAATCAGAGGGCACCTGGGTGGCTCAGTGGGTTAAGCCGCTGCCTTCGGCTCAGGACATGATCTCAGGGTCCTGGGATCGAGTCCCGCATCGGGCTCTCTGCTCAGCAGGGAGCCTGCTTCCTTTCCTATCTCTCTGCCTGCCTCTCTGTCTACTTGTGATTTCTCTCTGTCAAACAAAGAAATAAAATCTTAAAAAAAATAAAAATAAAAATAAATAAAAAATAAAAATGAATCAGAGATCTAAATGTAAAAATACAAGAATAAAGAATACAGGAGAAAATTCTCTAGGACACTGGTTTGGGTGATGGGTTTTTAGATTCAACAGCAAAAGCATAGTCCACGGGGAAAAGCATGCGTTGGATATTATTAAAAATAAAGTCTTCTGGGGCGCCTGGGTGGCTCAGTGGTTTTGGCTGCTGCCTTTGGCTCGGGTCATGATCTCAGGGTCCTGGGATCGAGCCCCGCATCGGGCTCCCTGCTCCGCAGGAAGCCTGCTTCCCTCTCTCTCTCTCTCTCTGCCTGCCTCTCTGCCTACTTGTGATCTCCGTCTTTCAAATAAATAAATAAAATCTTTAAAAAAAAAATAAATAAAGTCTTCTGCTCTGGGAAAGACATTTTTAGAAAATGAAAGGATAAGGCACAGACAGGGAGAAAATATTTGGAACACAGATATCTAATAAAGGCTTTGTGTCCAGCATCACAAAAGAGCTCTTAATGATTCAATAATAAGAAAAGAAATGACCAAATGAAAAATATGCAAAAGATTTGAACAAACTCTTCACCAAAGATATCAGGATAGCAAATAAATACACAAACACATCGATGCTCCACATCACTTCAGTGGGAATGTGCAGACACCATGACACAGGTACTAGAATGGTTACATCAAAAATAATGACAGTGCCAATTTCAGGTCCAGAATCAGAACAACAAGATTCTGATTCGTAGTTGGTCCAGAATCAGAACAACAAGATTCTGATTCGTAGTTGGTAGGAACAAAAACTGATACAGCAACTTTGTAGAAATAGTTTGGCAATTTCTTGCGAAGGTAAACATACATACATACATACATACATACATAACCAACACAGCAATTTCACACCCTATGTTTTTAAAAACTTATGTTTTAAAACCTACATGTGAATATTTCTAGCACCTTAATTCAAATGGTCCCAAACTGGGAGAATCAAGCATCCATGAGTTAACCACTCTGAAATCATGTATGCAACTCTGAAATCATGTATGTGTATTCGGAAATTGAACTATCAACCTACCACTGCGATGCACGTGCACCAGGGAGATGACAGTGCTCACACTCCTGGACGTGCTGCACTTCCACCTGCACTGAAGAGACAGAGGCCAGACGCTTTGGATGCTGCCCAGTAGGCCACGTCCCCTGAGCCTCGAAGCACCACCTGTAAAAACAAGGAGAGCATTCAGTCGAGGTCTCAGGACCCGCACGTGGGGAGACACAGTGTCACCCATGACGGAAGCAGGCCCCTCCGTCCCAGCAGGGAGTGCAGGTTCAAGGAGGCCAAAACCACAGGGCCCCGCCATCTGTCAAAGTCTTAGCATTGCTGCTGGAAGGCCTTCCCCTAAAGCATGCTTGGCGAATTGCCTGCCAGGAGTTCCATGAGGCTGATAAGGGCCTCTGGTCTTTCCTTGCTACAACATGTCTCATGGGCCCTGGTACTCAACAACAACAACAAAAAAAACCACGACTGACTACCTTCCTCTTCCACAACAACCCTTCCACTTCAGGGTCGTGGCTATGGCAGAGTTCACACTGTGCGCATTTTGCCCTGATAAACGCCAACCCTCCAATAAAGCACAGAGCAGAGAGTCAGGCTTGAGCACGCTGGTGACCTGGCCGGCTGCCTCCCTCCCTCCCTCCCTCCCTCCCTGGCTCCAGTCCTTTCCTATAAGCATCTGCCTGGGCCCTGGGACTCTGGCTGTGCCCAGGTGCCCCGGGCCCTGGGTACAGGCCGTCAAAAGGCAGCTGACGGCCTGCAGACTCCAGCCAGCCAGCCCTGTGCTCCCCTCAACCCAACCACCGTGGTGACCAATGTGGGCCCAGATGCCAGATCCAACTGCAGCCCCCGCCTTCCTGCTCAAACACAGGGTCGCCCCCGAAGCAAGGCACATCGGCCCCAAATAACCTGCCCCTTTGCCCCCACCTCACTGGGCTGAATATCCCCTGGGGACAGAAGCCCCAGAAGACAACACAACCTCCATTCCAGGCAGCGCATTTCACTCGTCCTCAGGTCTTGCACAGGTTGTCTGATGGGTCCATTAAAACCCACCTACGTTATGGCCCGCGTACTGCTCTGATGTGAGGAACCCTTCACCACCCCAGAGTTTGAAAGGTCACCTGACCCATTTCGGAGGGCTGTCCCAGTGACCACGCCCACCTCTCCTGCCAGCCTGGGACTCTGCCTGCAGAAAAAGAACAAGAAAGAACAAGAGTTGGTGATAATGTGAAGAAAAAGGAACCTTGTGTACTGATGCTGGGGATGAAAACTGGTGCAGCCATTATGGAAAACAATGTGGGGGATCCTCAAAAATTTAAAAATACAACAGTCATATGTTCCAGTAATTCCATTACTGGGTATTTACTCAAACAAAATGAAAACATTTGAAAAGATACGTTTATATTGCAGCACTATTTACAGTAGGCAAGATATGGAAGAGCCCGTCAATAGATGACTGGATAAAATGACGTGTTGTATATATAGATTTATATATAGAGAGAGAGATAGAGATTATATAGATATCTAATAGACTAGTACTTGGCCAGAGAAAAGAATGAAATCTTAACATTTGCAACAACATGGATAAATCTAGAGGATATAATACTAAATGAAATAGGTCAAAGGAAGACAAATATCCTATGATTTCAAATGTATGTGAAAGTTAAGAAACAAAACAAAGCATAAAAGAGACCCAAAAAAAGAGACTCACAAATATAGAGAACAAATTGGTAGATTACTAGAGGAAAGGTGGGTGGAAAGAGGGCATGAGACAATGAGGGTGTGTCATTTAAAAAGAAAAACAAAACTCTATCTGAAGTCAATATTATTGTCTATGTAGAAAATCTCAAATATCTTATAAAAAGTAAAAAAAAAAAACTATTTGAAGTAATGAGGAAATTACCAAAACATCATAGGATACAAGGTCAATATAAAAAAGTCAACTATTTTCCTATATCTGAATAAAGAACTGAATTCCAAATTTTCAAATGAAAAAAAATACTATTCACAATACACCCCTAAAAAGGGTACTCAAGTACACAACCTAACACAATACATATATACAGGAGGACAAAACTGATGGAAGAAATCAAAGATCTAAAAAAATGGAGATAGAGCTCGTATTCATCGGAAGCAAGACTCAATATGGCTAAGACGTCAATTCTTTCCAACTTAATCGATAAATTCAATGAAATCCAAATAAAACCTCACAGTTATTTTGCAGATAATGACAAGAAGATTCTGAAGTTTACACAGAAAGGCAAAAGATCTAGAAGAGCCAACACACTGAACACCTGGGTGGCTCAGGTGGTTGAGCATTTGCCTTCAGCTCAGGTCATGATCCCACAGTCCTGGGATGAAGTCCCGAGTCAGGCTCCTTGCTCAGAGGGGAGCCTGCTTCTCCCTCTGCCCTCTCTGCCTGTGACATCCCCTCATTGTGCTCTCTCTGCCAAATAAATAACATCTTTTTAAAAAGTTTTAAAAAAACAGAATAGCCAACACAACGTGGAGGAAAAATGAGAATTCACATCACCTGGTCTTGAGACTAACTATAAAGCTACTAGCCACCAAGACAGTGTGTTAGTGATGAGACAGACACACAGATCAACAGAACAGATTACAAGGACCAGGAATAGAGCTATCAAAATAAAGTCAAACATTTTTTGACAAAGGCACAAAGGGAATAAAAAGAGAAAAAATAGTCTTTCAACAAATGGTGCTCGAACAACTGAACACTCATGCAAAAGAAATGAAACAAGACACAGACCTTACACAAGTATTAACTAAAAATGAATCAGAGGGCACCTGGGTGGCTCAGTGGGTTAAGCCGCTGCCTTCGGCTCAGGACATGATCTCAGGGTCCTGGGATCGAGTCCCGCATCGGGCTCTCTGCTCAGCAGGGAGCCTGCTTCCTTTCCTATCTCTCTGCCTGCCTCTCTGTCTACTTGTGATTTCTCTCTGTCAAACAAAGAAATAAAATCTTAAAAAAAATAAAAATAAAAATAAATAAAAAATAAAAATGAATCAGAGATCTAAATGTAAAAATACAAGAATAAAGAATACAGGAGAAAATTCTCTAGGACACTGGTTTGGGTGATGGGTTTTTAGATTCAACAGCAAAAGCATAGTCCACGGGGAAAAGCATGCGTTGGATATTATTAAAAATAAAGTCTTCTGGGGCGCCTGGGTGGCTCAGTGGTTTTGGCTGCTGCCTTTGGCTCGGGTCATGATCTCAGGGTCCTGGGATCGAGCCCCGCATCGGGCTCCCTGCTCCGAAGGAAGCCTGCTTCCCTCTCTCTCTCTCTCTCTGCCTGCCTCTCTGCCTACTTGTGATCTCCGTCTTTCAAATATATAAATAAAATCTTTAAAAAAAAATAAATAAAGTCTTCTGCTCTGGGAAAGACATTTTTAGAAAATGAAAGGATAAGGCACAGACAGGGAGAAAATATTTGGAACACAGATATCTAATAAAGGCTTTGTGTCCAGCATCACAAAAGAGCTCTTAATGATTCAATAATAAGAAAAGAAATGACCAAATGAAAAATATGCAAAAGATTTGAACAAACTCTTCACCAAAGATATCAGGATAGCAAATAAATACACAAACACATCGATGCTCCACATCACTTCAGTGGGAATATGCAGACACCATGACACAGGTACTGGAATGGTTACATCAAAAATAATGACAGTGCCAATTTCAGGTCCAGAATCAGAACAACAAGATTCTGATTCGTAGTTGGTCCAGAATCAGAACAACAAGATTCTGATTCGTAGTTGGTAGGAACAAAAACTGATACAGCAACTTTGTAGAAATAGTTTGGCAATTTCTTGCGAAGGTAAACATACATACATACATACATACATACATACATAACCAACACAGCAATTTCACACCCTATGTTTTTAAAAACTTATGTTTTAAAACCTACATGTGAATATTTCTAGCACCTTAATTCAAATGGTCCCAAACTGGGAGAATCAAGCATCCATGAGTTAACCACTCTGAAATCATGTATGCAACTCTGAAATCATGTATGTGTATTCTGAAATTGAACTATCAACCTACCACTGCGATGCACGTGCACCAGGGAGATGACAGTGCTCACACTCCTGGACGTGCTGCACTTCCACCTGCACTGAAGAGACAGAGGCCAGACGCTTTGGATGCTGCCCAGTAGGCCACGTCCCCTGAGCCTCGAAGCACCACCTGTAAAAACAAGGAGAGCATTCAGTCGAGGTCTCAGGACCCGCACGTGGGGAGACACAGTGTCACCCATGACGGAAGCAGGCCCCTCCGTCCCAGCAGGGAGTGCAGGTTCAAGGAGGCCAAAACCACAGGGCCCCGCCATCTGTCAAAGTCTTAGCATTGCTGCTGGAAGGCCTTCCCCTAAAGCATGCTTGGCGAATTGCCTGCCAGGAGTTCCATGAGGCTGATAAGGGCCTCTGGTCTTTCCTTGCTACAACATGTCTCATGGGCCCTGGTACTCAACAACAACAACAAAAAAACCCACGACTGACTACCTTCCTCTTCCACAACAACCCTTCCACTTCAGGGTCGTGGCTATGGCAGAGTTCACACTGTGCGCATTTTGCCCTGATAAACGCCAACCCTCCAATAAAGCACAGAGCAGAGAGTCAGGCTTGAGCACGCTGGTGACCTGGCCGGCTGCCTCCCTCCCTCCCTCCCTCCCTCCCTGGCTCCAGTCCTTTCCTATAAGCATCTGCCTGGGCCCTGGGACTCTGGCTGTGCCCAGGTGCCCCGGGCCCTGGGTACAGGCCGTCAAAAGGCAGCTGACGGCCTGCAGACTCCAGCCAGCCAGCCCTGTGCTCCCCTCAACCCAACCACCGTGGTGACCAATGTGGGCCCAGATGCCAGATCCAACTGCAGCCCCCGCCTTCCTGCTCAAACACAGGGTCGCCCCCGAAGCAAGGCACATCGGCCCCAAATAACCTGCCCCTTTGCCCCCACCTCACTGGGCTGAATATCCCCTGGGGACAGAAGCCCCAGAAGACAACACAACCTCCATTCCAGGCAGCGCATTTCACTCGTCCTCAGGTCTTGCACAGGTTGTCTGATGGGTCCATTAAAACCCGCCTACGTTATGGCCCGCGTGCTGCTCTGATGTGAGGAACCCTTCACCACCCCAGAGTTTGAAAGGTCACCTGACCCATTTCGGAGGGCTGTCCCAGTGACCACGCCCACCTCTCCTGCCAGCCTGGGACTCTGCCTGCAGAAAAAGAACAAGAAAGAACAAGAGTTGGTGATAATGTGAAGAAAAAGGAACCTTGTGTACTGATGCTGGGGATGAAAACTGGTGCAGCCATTATGGAAAACAATGTGGGGGATCCTCAAAAATTTAAAAATACAACAGTCATATGTTCCAGTAATTCCATTACTGGGTATTTACTCAAACAAAATGAAAACATTTGAAAAGATACGTTTATATTGCAGCACTATTAACAGTAGGCAAGATATGGAAGAGCCCGTCAACAGATGAGTGGATAAAAATGACGTGGTGTATATAGAGATATATAGAGATATCTAATAGACTAGTACTTGGCCAGAGAAAAGAATGAAATCTTAACATTTGCAACAACATGGATAAATCTAGAGGGTATACTACTAAATGAAATAGGTCAAAGAAAGACAAATATCCTATGATTTCAATCATATGTGAAAGTTAAGAAACAAAACAAAGCATAAAAGAGACCCAAAAAAAGAGACTCACAAATATAGAGAACAAACTGGTGATTACTAGAGGGAAGGTGGGTGGAAAGAGGGCATGAGACAATGAGGGTGTGTCATTTGAAAAGAAAGACAAAACTCTATCTGAAGTCAATATTATTGTCTATGTAGAAAACCTCAAATATCTTATATAAAGAAAAAAAAAACTATTGGAAGTAATGAGGAAATACCAAAACATCATAGGATACAAGGTCAATATAAAAAAGTCAACTATTTTCCTATATCTGAATAAAGAACTGAATTCCAAATTTTCAAATGAAAAAAATACTATTCACAATACACCCCTAAAAAGGGTACTCAAGTATAAAACCTAACACAATACATATATACAGGAAGACAAAACTGATGGAAGAAATCAAAGATCTAAATAAATGGAGATAGAGCTCGTATTCATCGGAAGCAAGACTCAATATGGCTAAGACGTCAATTCTTTCCAACTTAATCGATAAATTCAATGAAATCCAAATAAAACCTCACAGTTATTTTGCAGATAATGACAAGAAGATTCTGAAGTTTACACAGAAAGGCAAAAGATCTAGAAGAGCCAACACACTGGACACCTGGGTGGCTCAGGTGGTTGAGCATTTGCCTTCAGCTCAGGTCATGATCCCACAGTCCTGGGATAAAGCCCCGAGTCAGGCTCCTTGCTCAGAGGGGAGCCTGCTTCTCCCTCTGCCCTCTCTGCCTGTGACATCCCCTCATTGTGCTCTCTCTGCCAAATAAATAACATCTTTTTAAAAAGTTTTAAAAAAACAGAATAGCCAACACAACGTGGAGGAAAAATGAGAATTCACATCACCTGGTCTTGAGACTAACTATAAAGCTACTAGCCACCAAGACAGTGTGTTAGTGATGAGACAGACACACAGATCAACAGAACAGATTACAAGGACCAGGAATAGAGCTATCAAAATAAAGTCAAACATTTTTTGACAAAGGCACAAAGGGAATAAAAAGAGAAAAAATAGTCTTTCAACAAATGGTGCTCGAACAACTGAACACTCATGCAAAAGAAATGAAACAAGACACAGACCTTACACAAGTATTAACTAAAAATGAATCAGAGGGCACCTGGGTGGCTCAGTGGGTTAAGCCGCTGCCTTCGGCTCAGGACATGATCTCAGGGTCCTGGGATCGAGTCCCGCATCGGGCTCTCTGCTCAGCAGGGAGCCTGCTTCCTTTCCTATCTCTCTGCCTGCCTCTCTGTCTACTTGTGATTTCTCTCTGTCAAACAAAGAAATAAAATCTTAAAAAAAATAAAAATAAAAATAAATAAAAAATAAAAATGAATCAGAGATCTAAATGTAAAAATACAAGAATAAAGAATACAGGAGAAAATTCTCTAGGACACTGGTTTGGGTGATGGGTTTTTAGATTCAACAGCAAAAGCATAGTCCACGGGGAAAAGCATGCGTTGGATATTATTAAAAATAAAGTCTTCTGGGGCGCCTGGGTGGCTCAGTGGTTTTGGCTGCTGCCTTTGGCTCGGGTCATGATCTCAGGGTCCTGGGATCGAGCCCCGCATCGGGCTCCCTGCTCCGCAGGAAGCCTGCTTCCCTCTCTCTCTCTCTCTCTGCCTGCCTCTCTGCCTACTTGTGATCTCCGTCTTTCAAATAAATAAATAAAATCTTTAAAAAAAAAATAAATAAAGTCTTCTGCTCTGGGAAAGACATTTTTAGAAAATGAAAGGATAAGGCACAGACAGGGAGAAAATATTTGGAACACAGATATCTAATAAAGGCTTTGTGTCCAGCATCACAAAAGAGCTCTTAATGATTCAATAATAAGAAAAGAAATGACCAAATGAAAAATATGCAAAAGATTTGAACAAACTCTTCACCAAAGATATCAGGATAGCAAATAAATACACAAACACATCGATGCTCCACATCACTTCAGTGGGAATATGCAGACACCATGACACAGGTACTGGAATGGTTACATCAAAAATAATGACAGTGCCAATTTCAGGTCCAGAATCAGAACAACAAGATTCTGATTCGTAGTTGGTCCAGAATCAGAACAACAAGATTCTGATTCGTAGTTGGTAGGAACAAAAACTGATACAGCAACTTTGTAGAAATAGTTTGGCAATTTCTTGCGAAGGTAAACATACATACATACATACATACATACAGAACCAACACAGCAATTTCACACCCTATGTTTTTAAAAACTTATGTTTTAAAACCTACATGTGAATATTTCTAGCACCTTAATTCAAATGGTCCCAAACTGGGAGAATCAAGCATCCATGAGTTAACCACTCTGAAATCATGTATGCAACTCTGAAATCATGTATGTGTATTCTGAAATTGAACTATCAACCTACCACTGCGATGCACGTGCACCAGGGAGATGACAGTGCTCACACTCCTGGACGTGCTGCACTTCCACCTGCACTGAAGAGACAGAGGCCAGACGCTTTGGATGCTGCCCAGTAGGCCACGTCCCCTGAGCCTCGAAGCACCACCTGTAAAAACAAGGAGAGCATTCAGTCGAGGTCTCAGGACCCGCACGTGGGGAGACACAGTGTCACCCATGACGGAAGCAGGCCCCTCCGTCCCAGCAGGGAGTGCAGGTTCAAGGAGGCCAAAACCACAGGGCCCCGCCATCTGTCAAAGTCTTAGCATTGCTGCTGGAAGGCCTTCCCCTAAAGCATGCTTGGCGAATTGCCTGCCAGGAGTTCCATGAGGCTGATAAGGGCCTCTGGTCTTTCCTTGCTACAACATGTCTCATGGGCCCTGGTACTCAACAACAACAACAAAAAAAACCACGACTGACTACCTTCCTCTTCCACAACAACCCTTCCACTTCAGGGTCGTGGCTATGGCAGAGTTCACACTGTGCGCATTTTGCCCTGATAAACGCCAACCCTCCAATAAAGCACAGAGCAGAGAGTCAGGCTTGAGCACGCTGGTGACCTGGCCGGCTGCCTCCCTCCCTCCCTCCCTCCCTCCCTGGCTCCAGTCCTTTCCTATAAGCATCTGCCTGGGCCCTGGGACTCTGGCTGTGCCCAGGTGCCCCGGGCCCTGGGTACAGGCCATCAAAAGGCAGCTGACGGCCTGCAGACTCCAGCCAGCCAGCCCTGTGCTCCCCTCAACCCAACCACCGTGGTGACCAATGTGGGCCCAGATGCCAGATCCAACTGCAGCCCCCGCCTTCCTGCTCAAACACAGGGTCGCCCCCGAAGCAAGGCACATCGGCCCCAAATAACCTGCCCCTTTGCCCCCACCTCACTGGGCTGAATATCCCCTGGGGACAGAAGCCCCAGAAGACAACACAACCTCCATTCCAGGCAGCGCATTTCACTCGTCCTCAGGTCTTGCACAGGTTGTCTGATGGGTCCATTAAAACCCGCCTACGTTATGGCCCGCGTGCTGCTCTGATGTGAGGAACCCTTCACCACCCCAGAGTTTGAAAGGTCACCTGACCCATTTCGGAGGGCTGTCCCAGTGACCACGCCCACCTCTCCTGCCAGCCTGGGACTCTGCCTGCAGAAAAAGAACAAGAAAGAACAAGAGTTGGTGATAATGTGAAGAAAAAGGAACCTTGTGTACTGATGCTGGGGATGAAAACTGGTGCAGCCATTATGGAAAACAATGTGGGGGATCCTCAAAAATTTAAAAATACAACAGTCATATGTTCCAGTAATTCCATTACTGGGTATTTACTCAAACAAAATGAAAACATTTGAAAAGATACGTTTATATTGCAGCACTATTAACAGTAGGCAAGATATGGAAGAGCCCGTCAACAGATGAGTGGATAAAAATGACGTGGTGTATATAGAGATATATAGAGATATCTAATAGACTAGTACTTGGCCAGAGAAAAGAATGAAATCTTAACATTTGCAACAACATGGATAAATCTAGAGGGTATACTACTAAATGAAATAGGTCAAAGAAAGACAAATATCCTATGATTTCAATCATATGTGAAAGTTAAGAAACAAAACAAAGCATAAAAGAGACCCAAAAAAAGAGACTCACAAATATAGAGAACAAACTGGTGATTACTAGAGGGAAGGTGGGTGGAAAGAGGGCATGAGACAATGAGGGTGTGTCATTTGAAAAGAAAGACAAAACTCTATCTGAAGTCAATATTATTGTCTATGTAGAAAACCTCAAATATCTTATATAAAGAAAAAAAAAACTATTGGAAGTAATGAGGAAATACCAAAACATCATAGGATACAAGGTCAATATAAAAAAGTCAACTATTTTCCTATATCTGAATAAAGAACTGAATTCCAAATTTTCAAATGAAAAAAATACTATTCACAATACACCCCTAAAAAGGGTACTCAAGTATAAAACCTAACACAATACATATATACAGGAAGACAAAACTGATGGAAGAAATCAAAGATCTAAATAAATGGAGATAGAGCTCGTATTCATCGGAAGCAAGACTCAATATGGCTAAGACGTCAATTCTTTCCAACTTAATCGATAAATTCAATGAAATCCAAATAAAACCTCACAGTTATTTTGCAGATAATGACAAGAAGATTCTGAAGTTTACACAGAAAGGCAAAAGATCTAGAAGAGCCAACACACTGGACACCTGGGTGGCTCAGGTGGTTGAGCATTTGCCTTCAGCTCAGGTCATGATCCCACAGTCCTGGGATAAAGCCCCGAGTCAGGCTCCTTGCTCAGAGGGGAGCCTGCTTCTCCCTCTGCCCTCTCTGCCTGTGACATCCCCTCATTGTGCTCTCTCTGCCAAATAAATAACATCTTTTTAAAAAGTTTTAAAAAAACAGAATAGCCAACACAACGTGGAGGAAAAATGAGAATTCACATCACCTGGTCTTGAGACTAACTATAAAGCTACTAGCCACCAAGACAGTGTGTTAGTGATGAGACAGACACACAGATCAACAGAACAGATTACAAGGACCAGGAATAGAGCTATCAAAATAAAGTCAAACATTTTTTGACAAAGGCACAAAGGGAATAAAAAGAGAAAAAATAGTCTTTCAACAAATGGTGCTCGAACAACTGAACACTCATGCAAAAGAAATGAAACAAGACACAGACCTTACACAAGTATTAACTAAAAATGAATCAGAGGGCACCTGGGTGGCTCAGTGGGTTAAGCCGCTGCCTTCGGCTCAGGACATGATCTCAGGGTCCTGGGATCGAGTCCCGCATCGGGCTCTCTGCTCAGCAGGGAGCCTGCTTCCTTTCCTATCTCTCTGCCTGCCTCTCTGTCTACTTGTGATTTCTCTCTGTCAAACAAAGAAATAAAATCTTAAAAAAAATAAAAATAAAAATAAATAAAAAATAAAAATGAATCAGAGATCTAAATGTAAAAATACAAGAATAAAGAATACAGGAGAAAATTCTCTAGGACACTGGTTTGGGTGATGGGTTTTTAGATTCAACAGCAAAAGCATAGTCCACGGGGAAAAGCATGCGTTGGATATTATTAAAAATAAAGTCTTCTGGGGCGCCTGGGTGGCTCAGTGGTTTTGGCTGCTGCCTTTGGCTCGGGTCATGATCTCAGGGTCCTGGGATCGAGCCCCGCATCGGGCTCCCTGCTCCGCAGGAAGCCTGCTTCCCTCTCTCTCTCTCTCTCTGCCTGCCTCTCTGCCTACTTGTGATCTCCGTCTTTCAAATAAATAAATAAAATCTTTAAAAAAAAAATAAATAAAGTCTTCTGCTCTGGGAAAGACATTTTTAGAAAATGAAAGGATAAGGCACAGACAGGGAGAAAATATTTGGAACACAGATATCTAATAAAGGCTTTGTGTCCAGCATCACAAAAGAGCTCTTAATGATTCAATAATAAGAAAAGAAATGACCAAATGAAAAATATGCAAAAGATTTGAACAAACTCTTCACCAAAGATATCAGGATAGCAAATAAATACACAAACACATCGATGCTCCACATCACTTCAGTGGGAATATGCAGACACCATGACACAGGTACTGGAATGGTTACATCAAAAATAATGACAGTGCCAATTTCAGGTCCAGAATCAGAACAACAAGATTCTGATTCGTAGTTGGTAGGAACAAAAACTGATACAGCAACTTTGTAGAAATAGTTTGGCAATTTCTTGCGAAGGTAAACATACATACATACATACATACATACATAACCAACACAGCAATTTCACACCCTATGTTTTTAAAAACTTATGTTTTAAAACCTACATGTGAATATTTCTAGCACCTTAATTCAAATGGTCCCAAACTGGGAGAATCAAGCATCCATGAGTTAACCACTCTGAAATCATGTATGCAACTCTGAAATCATGTATGTGTATTCTGAAATTGAACTATCAACCTACCACTGCGATGCACGTGCACCAGGGAGATGACAGTGCTCACACTCCTGGACGTGCTGCACTTCCACCTGCACTGAAGAGACAGAGGCCAGACGCTTTGGATGCTGCCCAGTAGGCCACGTCCCCTGAGCCTCGAAGCACCACCTGTAAAAACAAGGAGAGCATTCAGTCGAGGTCTCAGGACCCGCACGTGGGGAGACACAGTGTCACCCATGACGGAAGCAGGCCCCTCCGTCCCAGCAGGGAGTGCAGGTTCAAGGAGGCCAAAACCACAGGGCCCCGCCATCTGTCAAAGTCTTAGCATTGCTGCTGGAAGGCCTTCCCCTAAAGCATGCTTGGCGAATTGCCTGCCAGGAGTTCCATGAGGCTGATAAGGGCCTCTGGTCTTTCCTTGCTACAACATGTCTCATGGGCCCTGGTACTCAACAACAACAACAAAAAAACCCACGACTGACTACCTTCCTCTTCCACAACAACCCTTCCACTTCAGGGTCGTGGCTATGGCAGAGTTCACACTGTGCGCATTTTGCCCTGATAAACGCCAACCCTCCAATAAAGCACAGAGCAGAGAGTCAGGCTTGAGCACGCTGGTGACCTGGCCGGCTGCCTCCCTCCCTCCCTCCCTCCCTCCCTGGCTCCAGTCCTTTCCTATAAGCATCTGCCTGGGCCCTGGGACTCTGGCTGTGCCCAGGTGCCCCGGGCCCTGGGTACAGGCCGTCAAAAGGCAGCTGACGGCCTGCAGACTCCAGCCAGCCAGCCCTGTGCTCCCCTCAACCCAACCACCGTGGTGACCAATGTGGGCCCAGATGCCAGATCCAACTGCAGCCCCCGCCTTCCTGCTCAAACACAGGGTCGCCCCCGAAGCAAGGCACATCGGCCCCAAATAACCTGCCCCTTTGCCCCCACCTCACTGGGCTGAATATCCCCTGGGGACAGAAGCCCCAGAAGACAACACAACCTCCATTCCAGGCAGCGCATTTCACTCGTCCTCAGGTCTTGCACAGGTTGTCTGATGGGTCCATTAAAACCCGCCTACGTTATGGCCCGCGTGCTGCTCTGATGTGAGGAACCCTTCACCACCCCAGAGTTTGAAAGGTCACCTGACCCATTTCGGAGGGCTGTCCCAGTGACCACGCCCACCTCTCCTGCCAGCCTGGGACTCTGCCTGCAGAAAAAGAACAAGAAAGAACAAGAGTTGGTGATAATGTGAAGAAAAAGGAACCTTGTGTACTGATGCTGGGGATGAAAACTGGTGCAGCCATTATGGAAAACAATGTGGGGGATCCTCAAAAATTTAAAAATACAACAGTCATATGTTCCAGTAATTCCATTACTGGGTATTTACTCAAACAAAATGAAAACATTTGAAAAGATACGTTTATATTGCAGCACTATTAACAGTAGGCAAGATATGGAAGAGCCCGTCAACAGATGAGTGGATAAAAATGACGTGGTGTATATAGAGATATATAGAGATATCTAATAGACTAGTACTTGGCCAGAGAAAAGAATGAAATCTTAACATTTGCAACAACATGGATAAATCTAGAGGGTATACTACTAAATGAAATAGGTCAAAGAAAGACAAATATCCTATGATTTCAATCATATGTGAAAGTTAAGAAACAAAACAAAGCATAAAAGAGACCCAAAAAAAGAGACTCACAAATATAGAGAACAAACTGGTGATTACTAGAGGGAAGGTGGGTGGAAAGAGGGCATGAGACAATGAGGGTGTGTCATTTGAAAAGAAAGACAAAACTCTATCTGAAGTCAATATTATTGTCTATGTAGAAAACCTCAAATATCTTATATAAAGAAAAAAAAAACTATTGGAAGTAATGAGGAAATACCAAAACATCATAGGATACAAGGTCAATATAAAAAAGTCAACTATTTTCCTATATCTGAATAAAGAACTGAATTCCAAATTTTCAAATGAAAAAAATACTATTCACAATACACCCCTAAAAAGGGTACTCAAGTATAAAACCTAACACAATACATATATACAGGAAGACAAAACTGATGGAAGAAATCAAAGATCTAAATAAATGGAGATAGAGCTCGTATTCATCGGAAGCAAGACTCAATATGGCTAAGACGTCAATTCTTTCCAACTTAATCGATAAATTCAATGAAATCCAAATAAAACCTCACAGTTATTTTGCAGATAATGACAAGAAGATTCTGAAGTTTACACAGAAAGGCAAAAGATCTAGAAGAGCCAACACACTGGACACCTGGGTGGCTCAGGTGGTTGAGCATTTGCCTTCAGCTCAGGTCATGATCCCACAGTCCTGGGATAAAGCCCCGAGTCAGGCTCCTTGCTCAGAGGGGAGCCTGCTTCTCCCTCTGCCCTCTCTGCCTGTGACATCCCCTCATTGTGCTCTCTCTGCCAAATAAATAACATCTTTTTAAAAAGTTTTAAAAAAACAGAATAGCCAACACAACGTGGAGGAAAAATGAGAATTCACATCACCTGGTCTTGAGACTAACTATAAAGCTACTAGCCACCAAGACAGTGTGTTAGTGATGAGACAGACACACAGATCAACAGAACAGATTACAAGGACCAGGAATAGAGCTATCAAAATAAAGTCAAACATTTTTTGACAAAGGCACAAAGGGAATAAAAAGAGAAAAAATAGTCTTTCAACAAATGGTGCTCGAACAACTGAACACTCATGCAAAAGAAATGAAACAAGACACAGACCTTACACAAGTATTAACTAAAAATGAATCAGAGGGCACCTGGGTGGCTCAGTGGGTTAAGCCGCTGCCTTCGGCTCAGGACATGATCTCAGGGTCCTGGGATCGAGTCCCGCATCGGGCTCTCTGCTCAGCAGGGAGCCTGCTTCCTTTCCTATCTCTCTGCCTGCCTCTCTGTCTACTTGTGATTTCTCTCTGTCAAACAAAGAAATAAAATCTTAAAAAAAATAAAAATAAAAATAAATAAAAAATAAAAATGAATCAGAGATCTAAATGTAAAAATACAAGAATAAAGAATACAGGAGAAAATTCTCTAGGACACTGGTTTGGGTGATGGGTTTTTAGATTCAACAGCAAAAGCATAGTCCACGGGGAAAAGCATGCGTTGGATATTATTAAAAATAAAGTCTTCTGGGGCGCCTGGGTGGCTCAGTGGTTTTGGCTGCTGCCTTTGGCTCGGGTCATGATCTCAGGGTCCTGGGATCGAGCCCCGCATCGGGCTCCCTGCTCCGCAGGAAGCCTGCTTCCCTCTCTCTCTCTCTCTCTGCCTGCCTCTCTGCCTACTTGTGATCTCCGTCTTTCAAATAAATAAATAAAATCTTTAAAAAAAAAATAAATAAAGTCTTCTGCTCTGGGAAAGACATTTTTAGAAAATGAAAGGATAAGGCACAGACAGGGAGAAAATATTTGGAACACAGATATCTAATAAAGGCTTTGTGTCCAGCATCACAAAAGAGCTCTTAATGATTCAATAATAAGAAAAGAAATGACCAAATGAAAAATATGCAAAAGATTTGAACAAACTCTTCACCAAAGATATCAGGATAGCAAATAAATACACAAACACATCGATGCTCCACATCACTTCAGTGGGAATATGCAGACACCATGACACAGGTACTGGAATGGTTACATCAAAAATAATCACAGTGCCAATTTCAGGTCCAGAATCAGAACAACAAGATTCTGATTCGTAGTTGGTAGGAACAAAAACTGATACAGCAACTTTGTAGAAATAGTTTGGCAATTTCTTGCGAAGGTAAACATACATACATACATACATACATACATAACCAACACAGCAATTTCACACCCTATGTTTTTAAAAACTTATGTTTTAAAACCTACATGTGAATATTTCTAGCACCTTAATTCAAATGGTCCCAAACTGGGAGAATCAAGCATCCATGAGTTAACCACTCTGAAATCATGTATGCAACTCTGAAATCATGTATGTGTATTCTGAAATTGAACTATCAACCTACCACTGCGATGCACGTGCACCAGGGAGATGACAGTGCTCACACTCCTGGACGTGCTGCACTTCCACCTGCACTGAAGAGACAGAGGCCAGACGCTTTGGATGCTGCCCAGTAGGCCACGTCCCCTGAGCCTCGAAGCACCACCTGTAAAAACAAGGAGAGCATTCAGTCGAGGTCTCAGGACCCGCACGTGGGGAGACACAGTGTCACCCATGACGGAAGCAGGCCCCTCCGTCCCAGCAGGGAGTGCAGGTTCAAGGAGGCCAAAACCACAGGGCCCCGCCATCTGTCAAAGTCTTAGCATTGCTGCTGGAAGGCCTTCCCCTAAAGCATGCTTGGCGAATTGCCTGCCAGGAGTTCCATGAGGCTGATAAGGGCCTCTGGTCTTTCCTTGCTACAACATGTCTCATGGGCCCTGGTACTCAACAACAACAACAAAAAAAACCACGACTGACTACCTTCCTCTTCCACAACAACCCTTCCACTTCAGGGTCGTGGCTATGGCAGAGTTCACACTGTGCGCATTTTGCCCTGATAAACGCCAACCCTCCAATAAAGCACAGAGCAGAGAGTCAGGCTTGAGCACGCTGGTGACCTGGCCGGCTGCCTCCCTCCCTCCCTCCCTCCCTCCCTGGCTCCAGTCCTTTCCTATAAGCATCTGCCTGGGCCCTGGGACTCTGGCTGTGCCCAGGTGCCCCGGGCCCTGGGTACAGGCCGTCAAAAGGCAGCTGACGGCCTGCAGACTCCAGCCAGCCAGCCCTGTGCTCCCCTCAACCCAACCACCGTGGTGACCAATGTGGGCCCAGATGCCAGATCCAACTGCAGCCCCCGCCTTCCTGCTCAAACACAGGGTCGCCCCCGAAGCAAGGCACATCGGCCCCAAATAACCTGCCCCTTTGCCCCCACCTCACTGGGCTGAATATCCCCTGGGGACAGAAGCCCCAGAAGACAACACAACCTCCATTCCAGGCAGCGCATTTCACTCGTCCTCAGGTCTTGCACAGGTTGTCTGATGGGTCCATTAAAACCCGCCTACGTTATGGCCCGCGTGCTGCTCTGATGTGAGGAACCCTTCACCACCCCAGAGTTTGAAAGGTCACCTGACCCATTTCGGAGGGCTGTCCCAGTGACCACGCCCACCTCTCCTGCCAGCCTGGGACTCTGCCTGCAGAAAAAGAACAAGAAAGAACAAGAGTTGGTGATAATGTGAAGAAAAAGGAACCTTGTGTACTGATGCTGGGGATGAAAACTGGTGCAGCCATTATGGAAAACAATGTGGGGGATCCTCAAAAATTTAAAAATACAACAGTCATATGTTCCAGTAATTCCATTACTGGGTATTTACTCAAACAAAATGAAAACATTTGAAAAGATACGTTTATATTGCAGCACTATTAACAGTAGGCAAGATATGGAAGAGCCCGTCAACAGATGAGTGGATAAAAATGACGTGGTGTATATAGAGATATATAGAGATATCTAATAGACTAGTACTTGGCCAGAGAAAAGAATGAAATCTTAACATTTGCAACAACATGGATAAATCTAGAGGGTATACTACTAAATGAAATAGGTCAAAGAAAGACAAATATCCTATGATTTCAATCATATGTGAAAGTTAAGAAACAAAACAAAGCATAAAAGAGACCCAAAAAAAGAGACTCACAAATATAGAGAACAAACTGGTGATTACTAGAGGGAAGGTGGGTGGAAAGAGGGCATGAGACAATGAGGGTGTGTCATTTGAAAAGAAAGACAAAACTCTATCTGAAGTCAATATTATTGTCTATGTAGAAAACCTCAAATATCTTATATAAAGAAAAAAAAAACTATTGGAAGTAATGAGGAAATACCAAAACATCATAGGATACAAGGTCAATATAAAAAAGTCAACTATTTTCCTATATCTGAATAAAGAACTGAATTCCAAATTTTCAAATGAAAAAAATACTATTCACAATACACCCCTAAAAAGGGTACTCAAGTATAAAACCTAACACAATACATATATACAGGAAGACAAAACTGATGGAAGAAATCAAAGATCTAAATAAATGGAGATAGAGCTCGTATTCATCGGAAGCAAGACTCAATATGGCTAAGACGTCAATTCTTTCCAACTTAATCGATAAATTCAAAGAAATCCAAATAAAACCTCACAGTTATTTTGCAGATAATGACAAGAAGATTCTGAAGTTTACACAGAAAGGCAAAAGATCTAGAAGAGCCAACAGACTGGACACCTGGGTGGCTCAGGTGGTTGAGCATTTGCCTTCAGCTCAGGTCATGATCCCACAGTCCTGGGATGAAGTCCCGAGTCAGGCTCCTTGCTCAGAGGGGAGCCTGCTTCTCCCTCTGCCCTCTCTGCCTGTGACATCCCCTCATTGTGCTCTCTCTGCCAAATAAATAACATCTTTTTAAAAAGTTTTAAAAAAACAGAATAGCCAACACAACGTGGAGGAAAAATGAGAATTCACATCACCTGGTCTTGAGACTAACTATAAAGCTACTAGCCACCAAGACAGTGTGTTAGTGATGAGACAGACACACAGATCAACAGAACAGATTACAAGGACCAGGAATAGAGCTATCAAAATAAAGTCAAACATTTTTTGACAAAGGCACAAAGGGAATAAAAAGAGAAAAAATAGTCTTTCAACAAATGGTGCTCGAACAACTGAACACTCATGCAAAAGAAATGAAACAAGACACAGACCTTACACAAGTATTAACTAAAAATGAATCAGAGGGCACCTGGGTGGCTCAGTGGGTTAAGCCGCTGCCTTCGGCTCAGGACATGATCTCAGGGTCCTGGGATCGAGTACCGCATCGGGCTCTCTGCTCAGCAGGGAGCCTGCTTCCTTTCCTATCTCTCTGCCTGCCTCTTCTTCTACTTGTGATTTCTCTCTGTCAAATAAAGAAATAAAATCTTAAAAAAAATAAAAAATAAAAATGAATCAGTGATCTAAATGTAAAACTACAAGAATAAAGAATACAGGAGAAAAATCTCTAGGACACTGGTTTGGGTGATGGGTTTTTAGATTCAACAGCAAAAGCATATTCCACGGGGAAAAGCATGCGTTGGATATTATTAAAAATAAAGTCTTCTGCTCTGGGAAAGACATTTTTAAGAAAATGAAAGGATAAGGCACAGACAGGGAGAAAATATTTGGAACACAGATATCTAATAAAGGCTTTGTGTCCAACATCACAAAAGAGCTCTTAATGATTCAATAATAAGAAAAGAAATGACCAAATGAAAAATATGCAAAAGATTTGAACAAACTCTTCACCAAAGATATCAGGACAGCAAATAAATACACAAACACATCGATGCTCCACATCACCTCAGTGGGAATATGCAGACACCATGACACAGGTACTGGAATGGTTACATCAAAAATAATGACAGTGCCAATTTCAGGTCCAGAATCAGAACAACAAGATTCTGATTCGTAGTTGGTCCAGAATCAGAACAACAAGATTCTGATTCGTAGTTGGTAGGAACAAAAACTGATACAGCAACTTTGTAGAAATAGTTTGGCAATTTCTTGCGAAGGTAAACATACATACATACATACATAACCAACACAGCAATTTCACACCCTATGTTTTTGAAAACTTATGTTTTAAAACCTACATGTGAATATTTCTAGCACCTTAATTCAAATGGTCCCAAACTGGGAGAATCAAGCATCCATGGGTTAACCACTCTGAAATCATGTATGCAACTCTGAAATCATGTATGTGTATTCTGAAATTGAACTATCAAATAAATGAAATTCCGATGTTAGCTGGATTCTCACTGTTAGTGCAGGAGATTACAGACAAGCAAGGAGAGAAGGTTAGACTATTCCATCTGGTAATGCTTACAACAGTGTGAATACTTAGCTTACTACAGATACAGATGGTGACATACCAAAATATTTATAGACACGTTTATATACCTGAGTGAGTATACACATATTCCCTGTTCAGTTAGCTGAGAGCGTCTTTGAGCAATGACTTAACAGTCACAACAGACACAACTAGTTCCCCAATCTTGATTTCTCATACTATGCTCCAATGAAAAGAACCAGAACTACTTAGGGGGAAAAAATGGCTAATTCTATGGCAGGAAAGACATAAGATGTACCTGGAAAATCTACTGCCACAGAGTAAAATAGAAATACTCAAACAATAACCGGGTATGTCAATAGACACAGGAACCATCAGAATGTGCTTTTTAAAAAATTTATTTACTTGTTTTTGAGAAAGTAGGAAAAGGAGAGAAAGCATAAGCAGCAGGGAGGAGCACAGGGAGAGAGAGAATTTCTATTTATTTATTTATTTATTTAATAGGCAGAGATCACAAGTAGTCAGAGAGGCAGGCAGAGAGAGAGGGGGAAGCAGGCTCCCTGCTGAGCAGAGAGGCCGATGTGGGGCTCAATCCCATGATCCCGGGATGACGACATGAGCCGAAGGCAGAGGTTTTTACCCACTGAGCCACCCAGGAACCCTGAGAGAGAGAATTTCAAGCAGGCCCCACATTAAGCAAAGAGCTCAACGTGGGGCTGGATCCCAGGACCCTGAGATCATGACCTGAGCTAAAATCAAGAGTCAGACACTCAACCAACTCAGCCACCCAGGTGCCACTAGAAGATGCTTTACTAACCAACCTGGAACAACTTGAGCAACCAAAGGAACAAGGTATCATTGTACTAGAACCAAAATATAAAATAACTAGCCATGAATTCGTGCCGATATAAATGGATTAGTAAATAGGAGAGAACAGAAAATTCTCCTGTGCAGAATTCCTGATAATTTATGTACATAATTGTGTAGCTACTCCAACAGGAAGGAGGTATAGTGTAAGTGGTATAGTGTAACTGCCCACTTCCTTCCGAGGAGTACAGCATGAGGACAGAGAAAACAAAGTAATAAGTCATGTCCAGAACACTAACCCTTGATATGATAAGACCAAAGGACATTTTATCTCTGTGGTCTTCCTCCAAGAAACTCGTAACCTCAGTCTAATCATGAAAACAACAGCAGAGAATTCCCAATTGAGGGACATTCTCCAAAACACCTAACTGTACTCCTCAAAACTGCCCAGGTTATCAAAAACAAGGGCAGTCAGGGCGCCTGGGTGGCTCAGTGGGTTAAGCCACTGCCTTCGGCTTGGGTCACGATCTCAGCGTCCTGGTATCGGGCCACGCATCGAGCTCTTTGCTCACCAGGGAGCCTGTTTCCTCCTCTCTCTCTGCCTGCCTCTCTGCCTACCTGTGATCTCTCTCTGTCAAGTAAATAAATAAAAATCTTAAAAAAAAAAAAAGAAAAGATATTTAAAAAAAAAAAACAACAACAACAAGGAAATTCTGAGAAATTGTCACAGCCAAGGGCAGCCTAAACAAACGACAAAGTGAAAGGTGGCATTCTGAAACAAAATACCTGCATGGGGGAGAAAACACCAGGGTCAACTATCAAAAGACAAATCACATCCCATAAAATAATAGTTTACAACCCATATAATGGACAAGCACTTGTATCCATAATCTAAAACAGCCAGACACTGAAGAAGAAGAAAAACAAAAAAAGCCACAAACCTAAGAGCAAAATGGGCAAAATATGAACAGAGGGTTCACAGAAACGTAAATACACCTTTCAGATACATGAAAAAATACTTAACTTCACTCATACTTAAGAAGCTTACAGAGATAAACTTCATAAAATGCCATGTTTCTCTTTCCACTACCAAAATTCCAGAAGTTGAAGCACATGTTCTATGGGAGAAGCTGTGGACAAACAAGCACGGATGCAGTTTCGATGGGAGTGACACAAAATGATACCACAATCCTGAATGAGCGAGTTATCAATTCTATGCACCCGTTGACCTGGCAGCACACTTCTAGGAATTTATCGGATAGAAAAAACCTATATGTACAAGGTCATTCACTAGAACATGGTTTGTAATAGCAAAAGGTTTGAAATAGTGCATAACTAATAATAACCAGTTAACTAACTATGGAACGTCCATGCTTGATTACTGTGCAGTTATAACAAAGAAACAATCCATGTTCTGTTTAGATACAGACTTTTAAGAAGTGACAAAAAAGCAAAGAAAGAACAGAAAATCATGTATAAACTCCTTACTCAAAGTGTGGCTCCCTGAGCAGCAGAGTCTGCTTCACCTGGGAGCTTTTTAAAAATGCAAAACCCAGGGCCCCCACCAGATCCACTAAATCAACATCTGCATTTTAACAGGATGCCAGCGGTGTACAGCTGCATCTAAGTTCGGAAAGCCTTAAAGATGATGGATGCCCTTCTAAATAACAGTAGGGGGCATACAAGAGTATCTTTTACCTGAAAAAAAGAAGCACTGGTAGGACAAACAAGACAGACAGATATCTACAGCAGGAGGACCATAACTCCAGTTTGTCTGGGACTGTCCCCATATAGCCAGTTGTCCCATTATAACTTTATGGAACCTCTTTCATTCTCAGTGGAAGTGTCTCAGTTGAGATGAAAAATGTCACCCTTCCTAGAGGGAACATCACTTAACCTTTAACCATGTTATTACTAATTCAGAAGTATTTTATTAAAAAGAGAGAGAGAGAGAGAGAGAGAGAGAGAGAAAGAAGACCAGTCAGGGAAAAACACAGACTGAAGAAAAGCAGTGAGCCAAGGATGGTTGAGCAACAAACCCAAGGAGAGACAACGTCTGGGGCAAAAGGGAAAGACAACTTTGTGAGGAACAGTAAGGGGATGTATCAGAGTTAAGAAAGGAAAGCTAGCAGGCAGGTGTCAGAAACAACAGAGACTGAGGGTTATGCTGCAGGATGGTCAAGTAAGACAAAGCCAAAAACTGGATTTGACTACAATTAGGTAGCCTTTTCCAGAGCTGACTCAGCTGAATGTCGAAGAAGCAAAAATGCATTCATGAAGTTGAAATATGAATGAGAAATGCAGAAACCAAAGCCGGAACAGGCGGCTATTCAAGCTAGAGATGTGAACAAGCGGACACACAAACACTTAGGGAGAGTCATCTGGAGGACGCGTGGTCCCTCCATTCCACCAGATCTTCAAAGTCCTATTCCTGGATCAAGCAGGACCATGAGAGGGCTGTCCACTCAGACCTCAATTGTTCGGTCCCCTGAAAAGCATCCATACACTTCTAGTACAATGCTGTGTCTACCAGATATGATTATAGGCTATTTTAGTGTTGTTATTGGGAAAATCAAAGGAAGTTTTACAACTTGCACAACTCTGTGAAATTAAGAGTCCTGCTTCTCATTCTACCAACTGTTCTTTGAATTTGCTTGATATACTTGATACACCTCCCTTCAAGTAATTCTTGCCTATTTCTATCTTTTCGGTTTTATTTTTAAGATTTTATTTATTCATTTGACAGACAGAGATCACAAGTAGGCAGAGAGGCAGGCACAGAGAGAGAGGGAAGCAGGCTCCCTGCTGATCCGAGAGCTCGATGTGGAGCTCTATCCCAGGACCCTGGGATCATGACCTGAGCCAAAGGCAGGGGCTTTAACCCACTGAGCCACCCAGGAGCCCCTCTATTTTTTTGTTTTAAAAATATGAATCTTTTCAAATTTTAGAAAACTCATTTTAAAACAAAGTGGAATCAGGTAACGTGATGCCCCCAGCTTTATTTTTGTGTTTCAACATTTCTTTAGCAATTCGGGGTCTCTTCTGATTCCATACAAATTTTAGGATTCGTTGCTCCAGCTCTTTGAGGAATACCAGTGGAATTTTGATCGGAATGGCATTAAAAGTATATATTGCTCTAGGCAGTAAAGACATTTTAACAATGTTTATTCTTCCGATCCAAGAGCATGGAATGGTCTTCCATCATTGTGTGTCTTCTTCAATTTCTTTCATGAGTGTTCTGTAGTTCCTCGAGTACAGATCCTTTACCTCTTTGGTTAGGTTTATTCCCAGGTATCTTATGGTTCTTGGTGCTATCGTAAATGGAATCGATTCTCTAATTTCCCTTTCTGTATTTTCATTGTTAGTGTATAAGAAAGCCACTGATTTCTGCACATTGACTTTGTATCCTGACACATTGCTGAATTGCTCTATGAGTTCTAGTAGTTTGGGGGTGGAGTCTTTTGGGTTTTCCATATAAAGAATCATGTCATCTGCGAAGAGAGAGAGTTTGACTTCTTCATGACCAATTTGGATACCTTTTATTGCTCTTTGTTGTCTGATTGCTGTTGCTAGGACTTCTAATACTATGTTGAACAAGAGTGGTGAAAGTGGGCATCCTTGTCTTGTTCCTGATCTCAACGGGAAGGCTGCATGGTACTGGCATAAAAACAGACACATAGACTGTGGAACAGAGTAGAGAGCCCAGCTATGGACCCTCAATTCTATGGTCAATTAATCTTCGACAAAACAGGAAAAAATATACAGTGGAAAAAAGACAGTCTCTTCAATAAATGGTGCTGGGAAAACTGGACAGCTATATGTAGAAGAATAAAATGCGACCATTCTCTTACACCGTACACAAAGATAAACTCAAAATGGATAAAAGACCTCAACGTGAAACAGGAATCCATCAGAATCCTAGAGGAGAACATAGGCAGTAATCTCTTCGGTATCAGCCACAGCAACTTCTTTCAAGATATGTCTCCAAAGGCAAAGGAAACTAAAGCGAAAATAAACTTTTGGGACTTCATCAAAATCAAAAGCTTCTGCACAGCAAAGGAAACCGTCAAAAAAACAAAGAGGCAACCCACGGAATGGGAGAAGATATTTGCAAATGACAGTACAGACAAAAGGTTGATATCCAGGATCTATAATGAACTCCTCAAACTCAACACACACGAAACAGGCAAACATATCAAAAAATGGGAAGAAGATATGAACAGACACTTCTCCAATCAAGACATACAAATGGCTATCAGACACATGAAAAAATGTTCATCATCATTAGCCCTCAGGGAGATCCAAATTAAAACCCCATTGAGATATCACCTTACACCAGTTAGAATAGCCAAAATTAACAAAACAGGAAACAACATGTGTTGGAGAGGATGTGGAGAAAGGGGAACGAACCCTCTTCCACTGTTGGTGGGAATGCAAGTTGGTGCAGCCTCTTTGGAGAACAGTGTGGAGATTCCTCATGAAATTAAAAATAGAACTTCCCTATGACCCTGCCATTGCACTCCTGCGTATTTACCCCAAGGATACAGATGTCGTGAAAAGAAGGGCCATCTGTACCCCAATGTTTATAGCAGCAAGGGCCACGGTCGCCAAACTGTGGAAAGAACCAAGATGCCCCTCAACGGATGAATGGATAAAAAAGGTGTGGTCCATATACACTATGGAGTATTATGCCTCCATCAGAAAGGATGAATACCCAACTTTTGTAGCAACATGGACGGGACTGGAAGAGATTGTGCTGAGTGAAAAAAGTCAAGCAGAGAGAGTCAACTATCATATGGTTTCACTTATTTGTGGAGCATAACAAATATCATGGAGGAAAAGGGGTGTTAGAGAGGAGAAGGGAGTTGGGGTAAATTGGAAGAGGAGATGGATCATGAGAGACTATGGACTCTGAAAAACAATCTGAGGGGTTTGAAGTGGCGGGGGGGTGGGAGGTGGGGGTACCAGGTGGTGGGTATTATAGAGGGCACGGATTGCATGGAGCACTGGGTGTGGTGAAAAAATAATGAATACTGTTTTGCTGAAAATAAATAAATTGAAAAAATTCTTTTAAAAATAAATTAAAAATAAAACCCTGTCACAGACCCCCCCCAAATAAATGAATAAATAAATAATGAATAAATAAATAAATAAAACAAAGTGGAAATAAACAAACAAAAAGCTCACCTGGGATGTGTTCCTTTTCTGCTCTGAGTCGAGGAGGGAGAGCTGAGGAAGAAGGAAGGAAGAAGGAAGTTAGAAGAGACTTGGCCTGCCTTGCAGTTCCTGGATTCACCTGCCTACGCAGCGCCACATACAAGATACTTACATGCCCATGTGTGGCTCCGATAGATGTTGAGCTTAGACATGATACTCTTCACTGAGTGAATGTAAACAATTGTTCCCTCTGGATTTATTATCAATTTAGGTTCTGTGACACAGAAAAATTAAAAACATGAGAAGATGAGTTGAACATTTACCAGTAACCTAAAGGAGGAAACACTATGGCCTTTTCAGAACTGATGTGGGAAAAATTAAAAATTAAAAATCTCAAGCCACATTGTTATTCTGTTTTCCTGTGAACACTATTAATCCCCTGAGGTCAGAAAATCCAAGAAACTCTGGAAAAAAGAGATGGGGGTGTCGAAGCCAAGATAAAAAAATAAATGTTTAATGTTGGTTTCTTACAACTTTCAAAAGGTCATTAAATAAGAAACTATCTTTGACTTAATTAAACTATCTATGACTTAACCCACTGAGCCACCCAAGAACTCCTGGAGAGACTTTGTGAAACAATCTCGTATAAACAGAGGAGTTTTCCAGAGTAGCAGATAGTGAAATGAACATTTCAGTCTCCTAGGTGCCCTCAGGAGTCTCCTTTTCTGAATGTCCAAAAATGCAGGTAGTTAACATACAGTGCAGTACAACTCGGGGACTCATCACTTCTCTCCACCACTCAGTGCTGACCACAACAAGTGCCTTTCTCAATGCCTATCATCTAACGACTCCTCTCCAACCCACTTCCCTCCATGACCCCACAGTGTGCAGGGATGCCTTCACCCTCAGAGTTCTGTCATGAGCCATCGCCACGGTGACCTGATGACACGCGTCCATCCTTCCGTTTCAACTGTCACTCTGTGAGCCGAGGCCGTGGCGGTTTGGTGAGCGGCTGTAGAGGTCCCCACGATGGGGAATCTTAACTGCTGTTGTACGGGTATGTGCCTATCGATTTTCTCAATTCTCTTCTCTCGAGCTGGTTGCCTCCCTTTCACAGAGACAGGCTTCTTCCCTTTGGCTTTTCCGCTCCACCCTCTGATTCCTCCACCCGGTTCGATGCCTGTGCTTGTTCGTTTGTCTGGGTGATTTCGCTAGAATTTCGTGGGGAAGCTGCCATCCTTAAAGTACTTCTACGTTCAGAAAACCGTACTCTTTCTGAATACCCATTTCAGACACAGTCCTAAAGGGACAACACACAGGTCACACGCCACACTGCTGTCCCCGGATCAGGAGAACCTTGGTGCGACCCAGGCACCACATTTGAGGGGGAGGAATTGCCGGTCACCTCTTCCCGATGGACACGACAAAATCGGAGAGGAAGGGTCAGCGGTCGAAATGCAGCTGTTTTTAGAAGGAGAGACACTGGAAGATAGCGGGGTGGTCTCATGGGTTGATGTGCAGGGTTTCACGGGCCGTCTGCTTGATGCCGGGGAGTGCACGGGAACGGGCTGTGCCACCGGGTGGGTGGACAGAACACACGGCAGTTGCACAGTGGACTGTCTGCTGGTCTCAAAGGTACTGCTGGGCTGGGTTCTCCAGGCCCGGCCTAGGGAGGGAGACAGGAGACTGTCTGCTTAACCTACAGTCTCCAGAGGGGATCAAGAGACCTGAGAGTAGACAGGGGATGCTGGCAAAAATGAGAGAGTAGGGAGGGACTCACGCCAGCCAGGGTAGCCTCACTTCCATCCAGGCTCCTCAGAGCAGTCCGCATGGCAAGAGCGGGCCCCTCAGCATCATCCGTCTCCTTCCTGAAACCAACCACCCCACATGGCCAGCCCACATGGCCACCTCCATGATCGTTCGTACCATCGACTGCTCCTCGGGACTGGCGAGCTCAAGGCAAGCGTGTTCTTGGTGGGGTCAAAGTGTAACCTTTGGGAGCGGAAGGCAAGCGAGTTCTCGACGGGGTCCTATGTGACCGTTGGGAGTCTGAATCACCTTGGGAGCCAAGCAGAACCCCAGGAGCCGTGGGCTGCAACTGGCCTTCAGGACAGCCTTGGCGACTGGGCTGACCTTGCAGAGAGGTGAGGGAACGTGGCCCATGCTACCCGTTCCTGGTCCTTCACTAGGGCCCCACTGGGCAGAAACCGCCACATAGTTGATGTCAGGGCCCCAAACACAGATGTGAGTGAGGACTGAGGCTGGTCTCGTGGCCCTCGCTCTCCCCTACAGAAACACTGGCACAGAGGAATTTCAGATTGTGAGGGCAGCTCTTGGTTCAGGGCTTCAGGACCTTTCCTCAGGGGCCGTGGGTTGGTGTCAGGGGCTGGGGGATCTCTGGCCACAGGGAAACAACAACATTCCTGTCCCAGATCAATCCTTCATCGGGGCCCTCCACTGTCCTCCACTGTGGCTTCAACCACAGCCAGCCATCTAGCTGAGTCCCTAGGCGGTCCCTTCCTCAACACCTGCCGAGCGGCTGGGCAGCATCCAGTCCTCCCCTAGGTCCCAGGTGCTCCTTAGACTCAATCACTTGGGACACCGTGGCGGCACACTAACGTCTAGGCCGGAGGGCAAGGAAGCGGGCACAGAGGGTTCTGGGGAACACTCTCGGGTAGGTGTGGCTGCTCAATGGCTGTGACTGAGGACATCACGCGTGCTCACGGCACTCTGTTGCGTTTCTGTCCTGTCTCTGCTCCATACAAGCCGTTGCCCACAGAACCTGTGGGTGTGGGAGGGGGCTGAATTCAGAGCACAGCACATGGTGACCTCTTCCTAAGTCCCACCTGGAGGGAGGAATGCCTGCTGGGCACCTGGCGAGTAGGGGCAGGAGACGGATGGACCAGAAGGAAAGGATGTCCAATCCCCCTGTGGGCTCCTGACGACAAGGTGCCGACACTGTTCTCTATTTCTGTGCGTCTCCCAGAGTTCTGTGGGGAGTGTTTCCTCGACGATGTGGAGACGCCCCCACCCACGCCCCTCCCTCCACGAGGACCCAAGAAGAGAGTCCGGTTCTCCTTCCATGATGAAGTGTACATCATCAAGGACACCAAGGAAGGTACGTTGGGGATTGACTCATTACGTAGATTGGAGACACATTCTGTCGTTCACTAGCACATACATAACCGAAGCCTTTAAAACTGCTGAGACACATTGTCCTCTGATTTCACTGGTAGCCATTTCCCTCTATGCCGTCCATCCGTCCCCTTTTACGTCCACGAGTCACGATGAGATCCTCATTCAAACTGGACCCAAGGGGCACAGGAAAAAAGTGTCTACTAGCTGAAGGGATAGATCTTAGGTCGTTCTGGAACACACAGGTCCCTACAGGTCTCCCCAGGAAACATGGTTCTTAGATGTGTAGGAAGGAAGAGACTATGTTTTCCGCTGAACAGAAAAATGGGCCAGAATACGACAGGAGGTTTCACGATGCCCCCCCTTCACTTCCGCCCATTAGCCACATCTTACATGGGTGTGCTACGTATCTTCAAAGGAACAAAACGACCTCGCCACATTTGGGGAACTCAAGTACCCAGTACATTCCACGTGGTTACCGTTCTACAAATGGGGCCAATGCCTTCGGTGACGTCTTCTCATTTTGGAAACACAGAAATCTGCGCACTAATGTCTCACACAGCGGGGTTCCCAATAGCCCCAGACAGGCACTGCCCCCAAATCCATCACGGGAGGAAAGAACACATTCAATGGCATCCATACACATCATGGAGTGCAATTCAGGCGCAAGAAGAAACAAAGGTTTCCAATATTTTACGAAACAGATGGGCCCTGGAAACCTAACACGCATTTTGAAAGCAAGCACACAAGGAAAGAGGTACATTACACGATCCCAGGCTGAGAGGACACTCCAGTAGGGACATTCGTAGACCCAGAAAGTGGAAGGGACGGTGCAGGGAGGAAACGGGGAGGGCCGGTCATGTCGTCACGGGTACAGAGGTGCCAGGGGATAGGATGGCAACGTTCTCCCCATAGATGGCAGTGCGGTCTACAAAGCATCACGGATGTCAGCACTGTCACCGAACGGACGCGTACTAACAAATACAACCGTCCCCAGTACTTAGATTCCATCACCGAAAAACCCACTACTCCAAGGCACGACAGAGGAGTGATAGGGTCCCACAGCAGAGGTGCAGGGGAGACAGCTGAACAGGCCCCATGACCAGCTGAAGAAGTGGCAAGCTGGCTTGGCTTCACACTGGGCAGGAAGGCTCAGGGGACTGCGCCCTGAAACCCAGGGTGCCTTGAGTGTTTCCCAGACAGACGCTGAGAGTTCCCACTGATGATATCCCCTCCGTTAGAAAGCCAAGGCCCCATTTCCCTTTTCCATCCTGCTCCCCTCCTCTGTGTTTTGTGTACAGCACTGTGTACTGTCTCCACCACTGTGTCCAACACAGGCCTTGCGTGGTCACCCTTCACGTCCATTCCCTCTGGCCCCGCATCCACATCCAGCAGACTTAACTCCCCGAGTCATTCCTGAGTAGTGCAGCCAATGTCCTGACAGCTCCTCTCTGTTTTCCTAGACCGGGTGGAGGGACAGTCCAAGCACCTTCCTAGGGGCTGGAAAAAGGAAGGTCCCCCAACTCTCCCTGAGGTAAGCTCACCTCTCTTTCTCAGAGACATAAATGGTGCTTCCTTGATTTCTTCCATCAGTGGAGTTTGATGAACATCGGGCACTTTACCTCCCAGGGGAAGGGGGCAGCAGCCTCCCCTCATAGAAGAATGCTGGGTCTGACCTCTTACGCACAGTGGACCCAAAAAGGGTGATGACACAGGACAGCCTCAGTTACAAACTCCATGGGATCAAACACCTTCTTCAGCAGAAAAGGTTTCTCCTTGAAAGAGAACGTTCTGTCTGTTGATCAGAATGGACTTCGGAGATTGAATGATGCTCCAGCATCATTCAAACGGTCCTCCTGAACTCGGGTGGGGGGACATGGACTCAACCACGGGACCTCATCCAATTAACTGCCTGAAGTCCTCCCCAAACCAAAGAGCTGGCCCAACAGAGGACAGGATGCTGGGATCCTCACTGTGTTTCCTTTTCCCCAATCGCAGGTAGACGCTGGGAGCAAGGACAGCTGTACGTATTTAAGAGCATCGGGCTCTGGGAGGAAATCTAGAGTACAAAGAAGCCTGCCCCCTGATTCTGGGTTCCAACAAGGAACGGGGGGTGGGGGATACTGACCGAGACTGTCCGGTGAGGCACGGTCACCACGTCGAACAGGGCCTGGAAGAACTCGTACATAGGGAAGGGCTGATCTGTGTGCACGTGGGATGAAGGCCCTGTGTGCGTGGGGGTGTGCGTGGGGGCGTGCAGGTGTGTGTATGTGTCCCCATGTGTTATGCTTGGGAACGTGATTGTGTGCCTTTCCCAGGAGATCTTTCTCACACTTCCACCACAATCACAGTGCCCCCCTTCCGAAACACTCTCATCACCCTGGCACACTTGACATACTCCTTCCCCTACCCACCACAGCTGTACCTGGAGGACATTTCCCTTTGATTTCCTGAGACGGGCATGGTGCAGAGATGAAGGGACCAAACCCTTGACCTCCTACTTGGAAAGCCAAGATTGGAGCTCAGGTTCCAATCTGAAAGTTGCTCTGGCCTACCCACCTGTGTTAGTCCCTCAGACAGGGGGTCATGATGTACCATGGGTGCTAGCTAGCAAAGGGCCATAAGCATCTGTGCACACAGCCAAATACCTAGATTCTATGATGGTCCCCCACAGGACCCAACATGACACAGTGGCTTCCTTGGACACAGAAGCCAGGGCAAGCTTAGAAGCCCACGTTCAAGATTACAGCCTGGTCCCTGGAGTCAAGTGCACAGAGAAAAGCCACATCCTCGTGCTCAAGCCCACATGGCTGGAAAGCGTGTGGACCCGTGGAGGACAGAACAGGGCAACATCAGTCATAGCCGGTCTCAGTGTATACACACGACCGACCAATGGCAGAAAAGCATCACGGAGGGAACTGACTGTACTTGATAAGATTTCCCTAAGCCTCAGCAAGGTTCAGATTCTCTAAGCACACACTCAAATACCACTAGCCAATAGGAAAGCAAGGTCAAGCTTGGGTGGAAGCTTTGGACGCAACATCCCCGGAGCAAATCTCCTGCAAAGCAGGCCGACAGCCTATCGCACACACTCCAAAAAGACTCCACTGTGTAAGCAACTTTCCACTGGTCAGAACACCTGGGAGGGTTCGGACAGCCACTGTCTTCACGGGAAACACACACACACACACACACACACACACACACACGGGACAGCTCAAGAACAGTGGAAGGATTCTATCACACTCATCGACGGTGCCGGCTGTTTACAGAAGCTAAGATGTCCGTGCTCTCCAGTGTTGCACATGGCATTTTCTGAAGACCAAGAAAGGATGAGTGAAGCAAACTACTAGGCTCCTTTCCTGAGGGTTGAATGCAGCCTGGCAAGTGAGGCTGCTTTTTATGCCGTGCAAAATCTTACAGAGACGTGATGCATATAGTCGCAGCAGGTGGGGATCTTGGGCCCAGAGCTGATGTCCAAAGCAGCAGCGTGGGACGCCTTAGTGGCACGTCAGTCAGGAGAGGTTATGGGACTCGGTCCTCACACAGAAGCCAGCTTAGGCTTCCCATGTACTGGACTGGCTATTTGGCTTTGATCGGGCTCACTTTAGCTAGAATGACAAGAACCCTCTTCGCATTTCCTCCCTGCTCCTCTCCCATCCCATCCCCTCTGCACCAAGGACAAGGCCCGGCAGCAGTGCTGCCCGTACCTCCTACGCTCCCCCACACGCACACTCCCCTCCTGTCCTCATCCATCCAAAATCCCCGCCTACTTCCTGAGCAGCCTCACCAGTGTCCTCACGGTGCCTCTGTATCCTCCTAGCTCTCCACGATGACCTGATGGAAGAGCTACTACCCACTTTGAGGGCTGAGGAGGAAACTCCGACTCTCCCTCAGGTAAACTCATTGTTCCTCAACTTTTTATTTATTTAAGACAGAAAGAGAAGGAGAGAGAGAGAGAGAGACAGACAAACAGACCGAGTGCGCACGAGAGCGCAAGCAGGGGGAGTAGCAGAGGGAGAGGAAGAAGCAGGCTCCCCTTTCAAGCAGGGTGCCCAATGTGGGCCTCCATCCCAGGACCCTAGGATCAAGTCCTGAGCTGAAGGCAGAAGCTTCAATGTATGAACCGTTGGGTCACCTCGCTAAAGTCATTTTGTGCTTCTGAGGGACAGCCAGTGTTTGATTTCTCTTTCCATGAACATCTGAGCATGGACATGCCAGAGGGGAGAGACAATGTCCTTGGTGCTGAGAGCCTGCCATGTGGTTATACCATTAATGGACAGCGGATTGAGACGGGCACTGAGAAAACATCACCATCATTGCTTAGGCAATGGATGGTTGTGAGCATTTTCCACCAGGTCATTCTGTCTATGGGAAATGGCTTTGGAATGAGTTGCTGAAGAAAATGGACGGGGGAGTTTTGACATAACAAGCCGGAGCCTTTTCGGGAGGTCATTTCCTCCTCCTCTGGATCATAGACTCAATGACCGCATCCCATCTAGCTTGCTTACGACACACACCAAGGGCACAGAGATGTGTGCACACGGTGTGCACAGGGTGCGGGGATCCTCACTGGGTTTCCCTTTCTCCAGCTGCAGGAGGCAATCACCGGATATGGCCCATATGCCTATTCCCCCATCACTCCCTTTAGGGAGACAGATGTAGCTGAAGATCAAGGTAGGGCTTTCTCTCCTCCTTTGGTCTGGAGAGCTTCCCCCCTTCTGAGTTCCTCCCGGGAACGGAAGCTGGGGCGGACTGAACAAACGGAGTGTCCTGCAGAAAACCAGGACCCTGTGCTACAGTCCCTGGAAACCAGTAGGTCATGCGGGCGGTGTGCTTGGTGCGTCTGAGGGTTGGGGCTTGTTTTCGCCTGGGTCGATGCGACGGGACTGGGCATGTGGGTGTGTGGACTCTGTCGAGTTTCACCAGAAGACATCTCCCACTGAATGGACTTGACGGCACGGGTCAAAGTTTCAAAGCCAAACCTCCTTCATCCCCGCTGCACACACCCCCCTAGGACACCACATTCCTCCCTGACCCCAGCTCCACCTGGAGGGTTGCTCAGGATTCCCTTTCTTCAGACAGGGATGGGGAGAAAGGAAGGGGCCCACATCTGTCCTAGCTAGGACGTTTCTCAGACAGGGTCAAAACACAAAGGAATCAGAAGCTACTTTAGTCGACCCAGACATCACCACCAGCCTTACAAAAACGCTCCCATCTTGAACGCACAGAGGGAAGGCTCACTGGCAAATGGCAATAGCCAGGAAAGCTTCATCATTAGCTCGGGGCCCGATCCGACTTCCTGACAATCTGCTACATGGCCAGGTTGGAGAGTGCCCTTCTCTCGCCTGGCCTCCGCTCTCTCGTGAACTTGCCTGGTCCTGACTGGGGGAGGTGGGTCCCGGGAAACTGGGTCCCGCAGACTCCAAGGACACACCCACATGTCACAGGAAAGGAAGACTGGGAAGAATCAGCACTTTGTGGATGGGGACTCTGTTGGAATGGTCAGATGTCAGTACGTAGAAATCCTGGGTCTTTCGTTTTCCTGACCCTGCATGACTCAGAGACAAATAGAAACCTCTAGGGTACTTGTGCTTGCATTGAATGCAACCCTGCCACACAGCATTCTTCTGCAGAAATACAATCTCCTAGTAGAGGTGAGAGATAGGTGGGAGCGGCCACGAATCGGTCTTGACAATGACCACGACACAGTCGCTGGTTGGAAGAGCTTGCCCGTCAGTACAACGGACCGTGTGTCTTAGTGTTTACCCACTTTCGGCTTGAAGAGGTCACCCTGATTCCATTCCCTGTAGCTCGAGTTCAGAGTCAGTATTTCTCCCTCCGTTCCTGCTCCTTGCCCTGACCTCTCTCGATGCAGCAGCAGCTTACTCAGTCCATACCCACGCAACCCAACGTCGCCATACACTCCCCGGCACGCCCACCCCAAGCGAAACTCCCTGAGCTCTTCCTACCGAGCCCCACCATTGGACTGACCGTTCTGTGGATCTCTCCCTAGCTTGGCTGGATGGACAGGCGGGTGAACGTTCAACAGGAACGACAGAGGAAGACGCCCCGTTTTACACCAGAGTGGTACGCTGGCCTTTCTTTGGGGGAGACACAAAACTCTTCTGGCTTTTTAAATCAAGGTCCCATAAAAAACAATCTCAGCATGCACAATTGAAAGGGTAGGGAGAAGTTTGAGAGAGAATCTGTTACCAAATGCTACCTAACCCCGAAGGCATTGCAGGGGGTTGGGACAACCACAGCATGATCACCTACCATCTGGAGGAGAGGGAGCTTTAGTACGGGTAGCAGCTATTCCTCCTTGGCACCTATTTTGTCCAGTGGGACCCGGCACGTGGGACATCTAGGAAGACTGGGCACATCTGTGGAGAACTCATTTTGCTCTCTTTATACTTTGGGGCTCACGGGCCTCTAGCACACTTCCCCATCTGGCTTCCTCTGGTGCCCCAGGGAACAAAAGAGCCATGCAAACAGGACAAAGCCTGATTTGATGTTCATACTGTTTTCTATTCTGAAATCACAGGTGTCCCTGCTGGAAGGGGATGGCGGTAAGTATTCTGTACTCTAGAGTCACTCACTTGTTTGCAACAACCTGGAAAAGGGCCAAGGTCGGGGCTTCGTCGCAGCCACGATGAGAACCACCCTGATTCCAGGTCTGGCGGGACTGAGAAGAAGGGTCAGGGTAACAGAAAGGGATTTCCTGGGGAAAGACCCGTGGCTTCATGGCCCTGTCCCCGGAAACTACTGCGCTGCTCTTAGGTGGTGCAGGTTTGGAGACAGGCAGTAGGTGTGCCTTGGAGATGGACTATTTCACAGCTACTCCAGGCCCTGTAGCTCCAACAGGAGGCAGAGTTTCTATTCACATCCCTGCTCCTCTCCAGGACCTTTCGTCCTCCATCCAGGAAGGGCCCACTGCAGCTCAGTCCATACTGATGAGCTCCCCACCTCCACACACATGTCCACACGTGCACGCCAAGCAAAGCTCCCCGAGCGATTCCCAAAGAGTCCCATAGGGGTCCCGACATTCTCTGTGTGTATCCACCCAGATCCCCTGGCTAGCCTGTACGATGACCCTGACGTGGACAGCACAGAAGGAGAGGGCCCATTGTTCACCAAGGTGGTAAGTCAGCCTTCCTTCAGGTGAGGTACAGCATCCCTTATTTCCCTGATACTCGCAATCAGATCCGAACATCTCGGCATGTACAATGTCCTTGGTGGAGAGATTCTTGAGAGAGCGACTCTTAGCCAGGGACGCCCCATTCCAAAGACCCTGCAGGAAACAGCAGGTTCGGTTACTGTCCACAGGGTCGTGAGCTTTTTCACGGGTGATACTGACACCGCCGTGCCACCTAATGGACCCAGGGCATGCGACCTCTAGGTGGATTCCATATCACTGCCCATGACCCTGCCCATCACCAAGAGACCAAAAGAGCTGTGCACACAGGACAAGGCAGGACTTGATGTTCATCATGTTTTCTTTTCTATAATCGCAGGTGGCCCGGCTGGAAAAGGAGCTTAGTGGTAAGTATGCTGTCCTCTAGAGTCACTCATTGCTTTTGAGCAACCTGGACAAGGGGCAAGGTGGGGCTTCCTTGCAGGCTCCATCTTGAGAGCCACCCACAATCCAGATCCTGTTGCAACGAGACTAAGGGTCATGTTCCGGACCGAGAACCCAGGCCTCGTGACCCTGGCCCCGGAAGCTACCGTGCTGCTCTTAGGTGCTGTAGGATCGGGTGCTGGGCACGTGGTCTGTTTCCATGGGAATCCATGTGCTGTGATTCTCAGGGTTGGTGTGTGTGTGTCAGGTGGGTGAATGCTGCGCTCTCGAACAGGTCTGGTCCCCTCAAAATGGCGATTAATGGTGTCCACGTTCTCAGGGACAGTTCCCATCACTGTCGCGTCAGGAACGTGACATGGAAAAACTCTTCAACACCTACAATTGAAAGAGGTGTTCTTTCCGTGCAAAATCACATCAATTCCCCCAGAAAACAAATCCCGTCGCTAACTAGGAAGGGCTAGACTGTGCCCCAAAGACACAAGTGTGTCCCTGTTACTGAGTCAGCGTCCATGGGGCTCTCCCGCCAAGGTAGGTCTCGGGCAAGAATGGTCACAGCACCTCCCTCTTGACACTGCACTCACACACACACACGTTCGTCTCTGCATCAGAGGCCCCACGATGCGTCTTCCCAACCTCATCGCAAGCACTGAGTGCTGGGACACACTTCCTCCCTTCTGCAGGCGGCATCCGGGGCAGCCGCATGCAAAAGCCCGTTCGGGGATGACGCGCACAAAGGGGCAATGGCCAGGGAACAGATGGGGCCAATTCACTCCGTGTTTCTCCATGGAGAATTACCATTTCCCTGCAGATACTGTGTCTAAGAATGCAACTGGCCTTCTCCCAGGGAAACCCCACACCCACCACTGGTCCTTGCTGGGGCACTTGGAGGTGGGCCCAAAAGGTGTCCTATCCAAGGGGGAATGAGGTGGTCTTCAGGGACTGAGGATCACTGGCGGCACCTGGGCCCCCTCCATGCAGGAACGAAGGGTGCTCTGTGCATCGCAAGGTGGCCAAAAAGAACCTCAAACCTCAACAGGGGTGACAGGACAATCACCACCCATTTTGCTGGCCATCTGTCCATGCAAGAGGGCCTTGTTAGATTCGGAAGGTTTGGGCCAACAGACAACTCAAGGGGGTTCAGTGCCTGGGAATGGAGGGTTTCAGGGTTCTTTGGCAACCAACAAGACTTTCTCTCATGAGAAACATGTATTGGAAACAGAATCTGATTTTCCAACATCTCTTTTTCTCTCTCGCACGCGCGGGATCCACGGGAGTACCTTTCGCTGCTCTCCGAGGACACTCAACGGGCTTTTCCAGGGTAGTTGCGCCAGTCTGCATTCCACAAATTGCATACAAAGTCTCCAATTGTCTGCCTCCTTCCAACATGGGTCCTGGGTTTGAATTCCTGGTTTGGGTCCTCGCCACCCTAACTACAATGCCACAGCTCGGCGTCCTTTGTATTCGCATTGCCCTCACGATGCCTTAGGCTGAGCATCTTTTCGTACGACGTCTGTCTGACTGACCGAGTTATTTGTTCCCTTTGCAGCACAGACTATTCCAGTCTTTTTCTCGATTCTTTCATTTGGTGAAATCACAGTCTTCTTTTGTTTGGTTGGTTTTCTTTGTTGTTCTTCCTTTACGTCAGTGAACACACCTTTTCTGAAATAAGGATTGCCAAGGGGGTCTCCAATCTGTGGGCTGCCTTTTCACTCTGTTCGCTGTTTCAGAAGAGGATGCTTTTTCTGGGCGGTCCTCTTGGGAAGCATCGTGATGCCAACATGAGCGCATTTCCGGGGCCATTTATCTTTGGCTCCCAGGTGCCCCTGACTCTTTGTATGCCAGCACCCTCCTGTTGGCTCAGGGGAGTCATCCAAGGTATTGGAAGGTCAGCTTCTAGAGACCCACCACTGACTTCTTCATATTCAGAAACGTCGTGGCTCCTTGTGTTCCTTTATGGTTCCCTTATCTATTCTAGCAGCTTCTCTGTCCCAAGAGCAGCACATTGTATGCTTTAGATCCGTGCTGCATGGAATCCGTTCCCCACTTATTCTAGGAACTGGGGCTTCACCTTCATCTCTTCGGGCCCAAAGACCTCCGGCAGCACCTGGTGGGTGTGTGTGAGCCCGGGAACGTCTTCCCTTGATCAACGTCCCTGTCACGCCAGCCACAGATGCCTGAAAAATATGCAGGAGAGCAGGCCTGGTCTCTCGCTCCTGGTTGGTGTCTAGTGCTGAGTGATCCAGGAACGAGTCTGTCTAGTATCCATCGTACACAGTCATTTCTTATCTCAGTGCAGTACACAGAAATCATCAAGGGAACGAAAACATCCAGTTGCTCACTCCCACTAGCCACACGTCAAGAGTCCCATAACAACTGGAGTTTCCGATGGTTGCGCTGGGAGGGGACAGCGGTCATGGGCATGCAGAACTGACACTGAGGTGGCTGCTGCAGCATCCTGGTCTCATTAGAAGGCATGAGACTCCAATCCCCGTCTCCTCCAAGGGCTCCGGCTCCGCCAGCCCCGTGAACCTCTGAAAGCACAGCAGAAGAGTCAGGCAGATGCTGCACGGCCCAGAGACATCTCAACGCACTTGGGAGGAAGGGGTGAGGCGGTTTCTCTCCTAATGGCATTGCTCCTCTTTCAGTTCTTACAGATCTACTGGTAGAGAGCATCGAGGACTACTCCTTCAGTGAGGACGAAGTCTCTTCAGGTAGGGAATGGCACCGAAGAGGGGAACACGGGGACATGGCTCCCGGGAACATGGGGTTGCCCCTGCCGCTCCGGAGAATGAAGAAGGTGGGTCAAAAACCACCAAGGAAAGGGATGCTCTGGCACAGGCATGATTTGCTCATGTCACGGTTTCGGGATGAAAAGAACAGACGAGGTGTCCACGGGCCTTTAGGGTAGGCTGGGTTTGTCATCACCACTCGACTCCTTGCGCGGCTCCTTGAAGGATCTTTCCCATCAAAGCTGCTCGTGCCTCCCTTAGCCGCTGCCACATGTCAAAGCTTGGCCTCTTTGCTCATGGCCTTTCGGGAATGGTGCACAAGAGATTCTGAATCTTTCTTGGCACGGGCCCAGACCTGGTCATGCTCAGGACTTGGCGGCCCCAACCGCACTCTACTGGGCAAGAGAACCGCGACACTACGCTCTGGTCTGAGCCAGGAGGTAGAAGACAGGTCTAAATTCTCTCCCTCCTAACCTCCACTACCAAACCGTCCCGGTTCTCTCCAAGCTGCTATACTTCAAGGAGATGCCCAGAGCTGCAGAAGGGAAAGCGTACTTCCCCTGGGTTCACTACACAGGTTCCTGTAAATCGTACCTTCTGCCAGCCTTCACACCCCAGCCGAGTCTGACCTGTGGACGTGTTCCCAAGGGCGGGACGCCCCCATGCAGCTCCCCTGGAGAACCCCTGTCGCGGGCCACGGTCCCCTGGGCCTGTGTGAAGGGGCTGCTGGACCTGCTTCACACACTCGCTGCCCCGGGTCCACTCTACCTCTCACCAGCTGGCATCGAGGCATAGCACAGAGCCTCTTGGGAGCAGGGCCAGGGAGTCACGGTTCCTCTCACAAACCCACCTCGCCGCTCACAGCCCTGGCCATGCTCCCCACTCCCTAGGCATGCCCACACGGCAAACGTTCCTCAGGCCTGCCCAGGGCCCTACACACACCCCGACCCCGTCCATTCCCGGCAAGCCTCAGCAGGAGCACTGGCAGGAATCCTGTGTTTCAGTAACCACACCGATGGATGCTTTCCAGGGCTGCCCTGAACAGCTGAGGGCGCCTGCACAATTTCCCATGCTCCCGTCTCCATTCAACCTCTCTAACACTTAGGGAAACAGAGGGCGGTGCGTTCCCTGAAACACGTCCCTGGGAAGGTCATCCCAGTCCCTGGGCAGACATGGGCTGTGGGGAGGAGGTGGGCCATCTCTCCCTGCATTTCCCCAGCAATCCCAGGCCCATGACAGCTGCTCCCAGCACAGACAGATCGGGGGACCCAGGATATCTCCTCTCTTTCATGGTTGCCCCCTCCTGGACAACAATAGGACTGGTGGAGCTTGGCAGGGGGAAGGACATGGAGCATCTCTAGGGGAGGAGGTGGAGGAGGAGAAGGAGGATGAAGGAGAGCAGGGAAGGACAAGTACAAGGACAGAGGAAGACAAAGTCCCGCAGGCAGTCTTAGGGACAGTGACAGCCTCCAGGGGGGAAAGGATCACACAGCCGGGCTTCCGGGTCTTGGAGAGAATCGGAGGTGGGAAGAGCAGGTGGGCAACCGGAGACCCCCCTGTACCCTGCGGAAATCAAGCGACCAAGGCCAAGGAGGACTCAGAGCTAGGGACACACCCCACTGAGGGCAGAGCCCAGCATCCCCAGAGCAGTGGGTCGCCAGCTGCACTAACTCCCCTTTGTCCTCTCTCATGGCCAACCCCAGCATCCTCGCTGCTCTCTGACCCGGAGAAGGATTCCATGGACGACGATTCCGTCGGAAGGAGCCACCCTGCGCCTGTAATGCACTTCCACCTCCATCTCTTGGGCTTTCTCTCTCCTCTGTCCATAAGCGCCTCCTCCCAGCGCTTCCCCTTTCCCTGCTTTGACGATGCCCACCCTGGAGGCCCTCGTCTCCGGCAGGCACTCAGGCTTTGCATCGGAACTGCTGCATGAAATCCCCAGGCAGCCCTCCTCACCCCTTTCCTACCATCACCCTGACCCCTCACTGCTGATTCTGGGAAGCAGCCCCGGAGAGCAGAGCAGAGAGGAGGGCTGGGAGTCGGCAGGGCACGGCTCACCCGGCTGGAGGGCCCTCGGGAAGGGAGGCTGGGTGTGAGTATCCCCACACTTGGTTCTCTGATGCCGGGGAGTCTGTGCTCATGCCCACTTCTGCTCTTGCTCTTAGCTCTCAAGAAGCTTCCCTTCGGTGGACTTGGCGCAAACGACAAGGGAAGCAGAAGAAGAGGAGGACTCGGGAACGGGGTGAGTCGGGCAGGAAAAGGGGCCGGTGAACATGGACACACGTTCTCCCTCGTTGCCCAGTCCCTGTTGTGGGCACCTCGGCAAACCGCACAAAACCCGGGGTGCTGCCCTAGCCTCTGACCACAAAGAGGAGAGGAGAGGAAGGTCCCAGTCCCTGCAGGCACTAGGAAGACCTGAGAACATCCCACGGGGAACCTCCACCTGATCCAGGCAACTCCCTGTGGTGGTTAGGCGCTGTCGTCCAGGAGCTGCTGATCTTGGAGGGAGGGCCCTGGCTACCTGGAGGGACTGGACCCCAGGCAGCCTAGGCACAGTGACCTTCTGGAAAAGGGCTCCACGCCCCCCATTGAGCCCCTCCCTCTGCACGACACAAGCCTTGCCCTCCCACCCTGCAAAAGTCAGCAGATGGCTTACTCCCAGACGACACTACTCGAGAAGAGACAGTGGTGAGGTGGCCTCATCTCCCACTTCAGGCACGTGAGAAATGAGCAAACAAGACAGGCCCCCGGGCTCACAGGAGCAGGACAGCTCACCCCTCCCAGCGCTGCATCCCTGTGGGCACGTAGTCGGTCCTGGTCTCCAGCTGAGTCATGTCTGCCGGCCACTCCCATACGATCTGACCAACACCTCCAGTCCCCCGAGCCTCCAAGATGCCTCGTGGGAGGTAGTGGGTCCCCTCATGGCACCATTTTGCTTTGTGAGTTTCATACTCTAGAGACTCTCCTCGATCCCTCAGTCAGCAGGGGAGATTCACCAGGGAAAGGCCACCCTGCTTGCTCCCACCTCACCCAACACCTGCCCACAGCTCATAGACTGTGCCAACTCACTTCCCATGGGGGTCGGGAGCACGTGGTCTCTGCCACGCCACCTGCAACACTCATGTGGGCAAAGGCTCCCCCCACAGAGAAGGGGCACGTCCAGGGCTCTCAGAGAGGCTGGGGAAGGGACAGCCCAGCAGGAGGAGGACCCCGCCGTCATGGAGGAGGACGCTCAGGGAAGGGCCTGAGGGACCCTGGCTGTGAAGCCTTCATTCAGCCCCAGGGGGCCCACGGGAAATTCCCCTTTCTTCAGGTCATGCATGGGTCCTGCAGGGAAACCTCCACCTCAACACCTCAGAAGACATATTCCCCCAAACCCCACAGGCCTCTGGTAAGACATGGCCTAAACCACACGCCACTCACTATCTCACACCACTCCACCCGTTGTCTCCACAGCTGCGCCACAGGACAGTGTGCCCACCACCCCGAGGCAACAAAGGCTCCTGGGGTGCTCCGACAAAGGGAGCCAGGAGGGCCCTGGGGCCCCACTTGCAGCTCCGATTTGGGCCCGGAGGAGGATTCGGCGTGAACACACAGGGAAACACGCCTGCAGGAACGGCTCTCTTACGCCTGACCTCCGTAGGCCAAAGAGACGACTTCTGGGCAGCCCACCAGAGGACGGCACTGGAGCCCCGAGGACGAGATGAGAGGACCCTCTGAGTCGGCCGCCACACCCAGAGCTGGCTGCCCAGGCCCTGCCGATGACGGACACTTGGAGCACGAGGCAACCACCTGGGCCCACAACAATCCGTTGTGTGGGGAGACTGGGCCCACCTGGGACTGGGCCCAACTGGGACTGGGCGGGACAGCAGCCTTCCCGTCGTCTCCCCTGTCTGCTGCAGGGGCTGTCCCCTGCAGTCCCCGGCAACCCTGCAGAGCATGACACATGCAGGACGAAGCGGCACTGCCAGGGCCCCTTGACCACCCTGGGATCCACTCGAGGGGCAGCAGCCCTACCCCTGCTGGATTCCCCGAGGGTGCCGCACCGGAACCGCCCCTGTCGCTTCGACGCACAGGACCGTGACCAATGCTGGGCTCAACACTGGCAGCGGCCCCACAAAACGGGCCCCGCTCAGCCTGTGTTGTTTGGCAGCAGCAAGAGGTTTAGGGAGGAGAGGCTCTCCCCTGCACTCAGCGGCCTCTTCCTTTTACAACTCTGACAGCAGAGGCCTCCCCCAGCTGGGCCTACCCCACCTGACCAGGAACGACCCACGCGGAGGGACAGCTCTACGCCCCTATTCAGCAGGAAGAAGCTACAGAAGATGAGACCGTCCTCCTTCAACAACCTTAACCACGCAATGCTCCGCCCTGGTCAGGGGCACACGAGGAGGGAGGAAGGAGAAGGCTAGCTGAGCACCGAGCAGGAGCTGGCACGCCACACCGCCCCCCCAACCTGGGATACGGGGGACATCCCTCAGGCGCTCTGACTGCCCTCAAGCTGAGGAAAGGAAAAAACAGATTCTCCCCAGATGGCAAGACCGGAGTCTCCCTCGGTTTGTAAAAGTCCTCGTGATTCGGCAGGAATCAAGAGGCCCGCTTAATGAGAGCCTAGTGACCTGCCAGAGGCCCGGATCTCCGTTTCCTGAAGCCCTGACATCTCCCTCCCCTCCACGACACTGAGGGAGGCTGAGGCCGAAGGAAATGTCCGTAGGGACAGAGTTTCTTTTCAAACCTGCAGTCCCTTGAGAAGGACCTGTGAGAGGAGGAAGGTAACATTCCTCCAGGAAGCTCCCCAGCATCTTTCAATTCATGCCTTCCTAGCAGGAAAAACCACCTTCCCTTCACAAGAGCAAAGCCAACTGTATCCTCGGTGTCCTCTGTCCTCCTGCCACGTTCTCGCAAAACTTCCCTTTTGCCTGACCTCCCCCAATGCCACCCCAGAAAGTCAGCCTCCCGTCACGACCCCAGCAAGCAGCCCTTTCTACCCAAGGGTCGTATCCCTGTGCTTTAATAAAAATCACCTCCTGCCAGCAAAGCCGTCTCAAGACTTCTTTCTTGACCATCGGCCTTGAATGCTAACCTCTTTCCTACATCAGTCCTGTCTCTTGTAGGGCTCCTGTGGAAACAACCCTGCAACACGTTGGGCCCATTTCTGTCAACTCTTCCGATTCCATCCACCTCACCCACTGCACATTCTGTGTCCTCCGAGGACCGGACCCTTCTGTGGTTCTTGCACTCAAACCCTCACATGGCCCCTCTCTCAGTCCTCGACGTGGTTGACGTTGCCCTTCTGAAACTCCCCAGCATCCCTCCCTCACTCTCTTTGTCTCGCAGGTTTATCTGGTCCATAGGTTCTCATCACCAACACCCTACAACCGGTTTCTGCTCCTGAGTAAAGGACTCCATTCCTTTCCTTTCTCATCAAGCTCAAATCTTAACTCTCAGATGTTTGTCTCACAACTTTCAAAATTCTTCTTTCCCCTAATGCCTCTCTACCAGTTTCTCTTCTCCCTTTTTCAAGCCACCCTCTCTCCCACCCTCCCTTCGTTCCGTCCTTCCTTCCTTCTCTGCATGATCTTTTCGTTCTTTGTATTCCTTCCTCCCTCCCCCTCTTTCCATTTCTCCTTCTGTTCTGTTAGTCCCCACACAGCACTTCAGTACTTTTTCACCTAGTGTTCTGGGACTCACTCTTTGTGTACAAGACCCAGGAGCTCACGGCAATTCGTTCCCTAATAAAGGATGAAGGGAGACCCACACGGGGGCATCTCAAAGGTCGGCTTCTCTGCAAGTCAACGGGAAGCTTCAGGGTCATGGACCCTGGCCTTCCACACTAGAGCTGGACACGGGCTACGCTAAGCATTCCCCACAATCTCCTGTCTTCCAAGACCCTGAGCATATGGGCTGTCCCACCAGAAACCTGAAGAGTTTCATTTCTCGGCTGAAATGGGCCTCGAGCCAAGCCGCCGCCCGAGTGTCTGGAAAAGTCACTGGCTTCAGCACGACTCACGGGTATATAGTCTTTGAAAAAGAAACATCAAAAATTTAATCAGCAGTTGACGTGGGTTTGATGCTACCATGTAGAAAGATCTAAATGAATTCCGGAAAGGAACAAGGCACGCGACTACAAGTGGCCTACAGGGGTAGACGCAGCGACCATTCCTGAAGGGAGGGGCTGGAACGCGTTCCTTGAGTCAAGAAGGGAGGAACGTGAGGGAGCGATCCTGCCACAGCCCCTCGTGTTCTGGCCACTAGCAGAGGGTTCACACTGCACAGGAACCCGGGCAATGCTGGAGCACAGCACGGGAGAGGTCTCACGTGCCTCACTCACTCCAGGTGTGCTGTGTCCTGGGAAGACAAGCCTTGTATTTCCTGACAATGTGGAAGAGCCTTCAGCCATGGGTCCCTGGTGCCAGGGACATCAGAGCTCGTTCATCCTGGATCGCAGCACACCCATCTACCCAGTGTGGGAGAGCCTTTAGTCGGGGCTCTAAGCTCGGGAGACACGAGAGAACTCACCCTTCCGAGGAACGGAGACATGATACACATGGGGGGAACAACTCCAGGGCAGTGCTCACCTCTGTACACAGTAAGACCACTGGAGACGCCCCTCACGGATGGAAAGAAGGTGGGGGACCCTTGTTTCAGAGAGCTCTGCTCTTCTTCCTGCCCAGGAACTCACACGGGGTAGAAGCCATGTGCTGGGATTGCTGCACAAGAGCTCACAGCAACATACATCCCTTCGAGGCCATGGGCAAGTTCCCACAGACAGAAACTGGTTGAATGTCATCTTCAGGGGAAAGCATTTAGGCCAGCCACACCCTTAGCCAGCATCCGAGGATCCACATCGGCGGCAACCCCAACAAATGCGGTCAATGTGGAAGAGCCCTTGGATACAGCTCTCACATATGGAGACACCAGACAACTCAGAGCGGAGAAACCTGTGTCTGTCACCACTGAGGCCCCGCCTGTACTCAGAGGGCCGCGCCCACCTTGCTCACCGCCACAGAAATCACACAGTACAAACCCTTGTCTCCCGTCACTGAGGCAGAGCCTTCACCCAGAAGTGGACCCTTTCCCAACACCAGAGAACTCACATGGGGAGAGCCACTAGCGCGATATCCTGGTGGAAGAAGCTTCAGGTGGGGTTCATGCCTGAGGCTCCCGCTATCATCTCAGAGTGTGCTTCACCCCTCACACGGGAGCGAAGGTGCAGACACCCCTGGGACGCCCTGCATCATGGCTGTGGCTGAATGCCGAGGACATCCCATATGGGAATCCCATTCCTCACGGAGCCAACCCAGGAAGGACCTGAGAGGATTCACACACGGGAAAATCCTCCCGGTCTGAAGAGCAAAGGAATGGGCTCAGCTATCCCTTCTTCCCTAGCCAGCAATGACACCCTCACACCGAGGAATCACTGATCCCAACACAACGAAGGGAAATTCTTCCCTGGACACTCCCATCAGAGAATCACTGGGCAACTACCTCCTAAGGAATTCCTCGGGGTGACTCTGAGATACAAACTCAGACACTGCAAACACATATAACAGGGCCCCATTCTGAGGGATGCGGAATGCGCTATTCCAGTAACCAATAGCTAGAAATCAAGCACACCTGCTCTGATCCAGGAGTACTTCCATAAAGGCCAGTCTCACCAAACAGGCGGCGTCTCACAACCGTGCACAAAATGCCAAGTAAGAACAGGGGATTTCTCCTTCAGGAGCTCTCACAACAGACACAGGTACTGTCCCTTGGTAGGAAGTGGGATCATGGGAAGTAACACTGCCTGGGATCCATGAGAACATCAAGTCGAGGGGGAACTCAGAGTCTCAGAACACAAGGTGATAGAAGTATGTTCACAAAAACATGAACCTATCGATGTATATAGATCGCAAGGATGAATGGCCACAAGATTCAAAAAACACATGGTTTGTGATCTACCTCTCATGTGTCCTTAATTCTACTAATATTGTCCTCACAAAGCGCAAAGGATTTAAAAAATAATTGCATGCTTAGAAATATATCTACTTCACTTATTGGAGATCGACAGAGCTAGCGAGGGAGCAAGAACAGCCGGGGTCCGGCAGCGGAGAAGAGAAAGAAAGGTGCCCAATACAGGGCTTGATCCCCAGGCATCC
>NW_028134530.1:0-76997 GCF_964662115.1 Mustela nivalis | reverse complement strand
TTGGAGGACTGTAAACCCAAGAAATACTGTTATCTGGTTAGAATGATTTAGATGAGGACAGTACTTAGAAGCAGAGGGATGGACAAAATGATTTCTCATCCTCTTCTATCCTGGGAATATCCTAATGAAATATCCAGTTCTTTTTCCTTTACCTATGTGGCATCTTCCATCTGAGTCTTCAAATGTTATCTCTGTCTTAGCTCAGCCTTGCTGCTTGATGAATTGGTCTCAGGGGTAGTCAGAAAGAACACATCAGTAACCATGGCCCTTTGGGATGAGTGTGAGGTCCTATAAAGAAACGGCTTGTGTATCTTGGGCTAACAGATCCTTCTTTAAATGGAGGACTAAACTGTCATTCCAATCCAAATGTATTTCACTTTCTGTGGAATGTCATTTAAAAAAAATATTTATTTGAAAGAGAGAGCACAGGCAGAGAAAGCAACAGAGGGAGAAGGAGAACAAGGCTCCCCACTCATCGGGGATCCTAGGACCCTGGGATCATTACCTGAGCCAAAGGTAGATGCTTAACTAACTGAGCCACCCAAGTACCCCAAAATATCATTTTTATAATAAACAGTAAATCAAGGGATGGGGCAAAATGATTGAGCAAAGCAGAATGACTCAGAGAGGCAAATGGCAAAGCCAGGCTTTGGCTTACTAATGAACTGACATTTATGCTTTTACATGCAAGGTCAGGACAAGTATATCTCTAAGCACACGGTCCCAGCAGCCACTAGCATGGGCTGAAGCTGACCTTTGAGAAAACTACTGGCTGACTCAGGCATGCATGGTATGGAGTCTAGCCTAGTGGTTTTCAGTCTTGGCTACATGATGAAATAAATCACTTGGGCAGCTTAAAAAAACCAATACTCAGGCTCCAAGCTAGTTAAATCAGAATCTTTGATGTTAGGAACCACTGGTCTATACTAGCACAGTCCAGTAGAAATATAATGTGAGCCACAAATGCAAGCTACAAATATAATTTAAATTTTTCTAATGGCCATAGTAAAAAAATAAAGTAAAAAAAATTATAGGTGAAATTAATTTTAATATATTTTTCTTAGCCCAATGTATCTAAAATATTATCATAGAACATCATATATTATCATTATGAACATTATTAATAAATATATTTTTCTAAGTATTTGAAATCTGGAGTGTATTCTATACTGACAACAGATTTTCATTAATATTAGTCACATTTCATGGGTTCATTAGCCACATGTGGCTAGTTGCTACTCTATTAAATAACACAAGTGTAGACTGAGGACTGTGATAATAGACCAGGACCATTAATGATAGGGCCAAAATTATAACTTAGAGATCAAATATTCTGTCTACTATAATAATGTTTATTCTTTGAGAAACTAAGATAGCATTTCATGTTGCCTGAGATTGTTTTCAGAATGAACATTAGATCATTGTGAACCTTTTTGCTTAACAATAGTTGAATGGTCTTTTCATCTCTCCAGGCGAGTACCATAGAACCTTAGTGGCCCACTGTTCTGGTATCATCAGTAAAAAGAAATGGAGTCAGGCTGTTGCGTGAATGATATGAATATTATCTCACAGGTAGAACTTCTCCTTAATGAGTATTTATGTTGTAGGTTTACATTTCTGGTAAGATTCTGTGATATACAAGGTATTAAATGATGGAGGTTATGTAGACTTCTTCCTAGTCGATATTTTTAAAATAAAATCACTATCTCCATTATTCTACATTGATTTTCATTGAGGGTAGAGTGGTCTTATAGAAATGGTAGTAAAAATATTAAGGAATAAGAGGCCTGAGTTCTAGTCATGACTCTCTCAACCATTTGGTATAGGATCATGGGCTTTTATTTACTCCATCTCTGAAGCACTTTCTAGAATTTATTCAAGCTCCAACATGTCTAGATAGGACATTGAGAGGAATCATACCGAACTATTGAATCTTCGTTAATGTTGATGTAGTTGGTAGGTAGATGGGTGATTTCCTGGGATACTGTAACTTTCATGTTATGGGACAGTTGTCTGCTTTATTCAGACTCACTGGAAGCTGAGATTCAGTAGCTCCTTGAAAACACTATCCCTAGGTTATTTGGCATATAACAAGAAAGTATAGTAGGTGGTAAAACACTTTCTTCTGAATTCCATACCAGCTGGACATCTTTGTAGATCTTTGAAACAACTTGGTCACTGTAGAATCCCCATTCCCCTCCTGGAAGTCCCATTGTTGTGTGAGCATCCCAGTCCTAGGATGAATAATCAAGGGTGCTTAGTTCTGTCCAACTAGCCCTACCTTTTTTTTTTTTTAAGATTTTATTTATTTATTTGACAGCAAGATAGAACACAATCTCAGGACCCTGAGATTTATAACCTGAGCCAAAGGCAGCTGCTTAACCAACTGAGCCACCCAGGTGCCCCTAAGGTAGCCCTACCTTTCATTAAGCAGATTAAAATCTAGTGTGCAATCTAAGAAAGCCAGATTCTTTTTTCCCCAGCTAGTTAAAATGTAGTGCAATATTAGTTTCAGATGTAGAATTTAGTGATTCATCACTTATATACAAGATCCACTGCTCATCACAAGTGAACTCCTTAATACCCATAAACTATTTAACCCATCCTCTCACCCACCTCCCCTTCTGTAGCTATCAGTTATTTCTCTATAGTTAAGAGACTGTTTTTTGACTTTCTTCTCTTTTTTTACCCCGTGTTCATTTGTTTCTTAAATTCCACTTACTAATGAAATCATGTTATTTGTCTTTCTCTGACTGATTTATTTCATGTAGCATAATACTCTCTAGCCCTATCCATGTCATTGCAAATGGCAAGATTTCACTCTTTTTTATGGGTGAGTAGTCTTCCATTATTCACACACACCCCCATCCTCTTATTTATTTATTTATTTATTTTACACAGAGAGAGACAGCACAAGCAGGGGGAATGGCAGGCAGAGGGAGAGAGAGCAGAAGACTCCCCACCAAGCAGGGAGCCCAACAGAGGGCTTGATTCCAGGACCCAGGCATCATGACCTGAGCTGAAGACTGACATTTAACTGAATAAGCCACCCACGCACCCTCTCCCCGCATCCTCTTTATCTATTCATCAGTTGATGGACATTTGGGCTCTCTCTATAGTTCAGCTATTTTTGAACATGCTGCTATAAACATCAGGATACATGTATTCCTTTCAATCAGTAGTTTTGTATCCATTGGGTAAATACCTAGTAGTGCATTTGCTGGATTTTAGGGTAGTTCTATTATGAACTTTTTAAGAAACCTCCATAGACTGTTTTCCAGAATGGCTGTACCAGTTTACATTCCTACCAACAATGCAAGGGGGTTCCACTTTCTCCACATCCTTGCCAAAACCTGTGGTTTCTTATGTTTTTAATTTTATCCATTCTCACAGGTGTCTGGTACTATCTCTTTATAGTTTTGTTTGTATTTCTCTGATGATCAGTGATATTGAGCATCTTTTCATGTATCTGTTGGCCGTGTATATGTCTTCTTTGGAAAAATGTCCATCCATATCTTCTCTTTATTTTTTAACTGGATTATTTGTTCTTGAGTGTTGAGTTTTAGAAGTTCTTTATATATTTTGGATACTAATCCTTTATTATATATTTCATTTGAAAATATCTTCTCCCATTCTGTAGATTCCCTTTAGATGGGTAGATCATCCATTTACCTATAATTGATTGTTTCCTTTGTTATGCAGAAGCTTTTTATTTTGATGAAGTCTCAATAGTTTATTTTTGCTTTTGTAAGAAACCCAGATTCTTGCTTCTATTGTGCTATTAGATGTGCAGCTTGAGCAGTTTCCTGTATATCTTTGAAACTCAGTTTTCCTCCTTGTAAATTGGGGATGACTGAGTATTGTGAAAAATTGGTAACCAGTGATATCTTGGTTACCTATAAATAAGAAGTTTGGTCCCATTTTGGCTATTTTACAGGAAATTGCTAGGTGTGTGTGTCTTCTACAAATTCAAATATCTGCCTCTCTTATTGTTCTGAATTTTATTCTGTGTGTGTGTTCTCAGATTTTCTCCCTTCTGAACATGGGATAAGGTTTCACAAGAGCACTACAGGAGTTGATTTGCCTTCCTAGCTGTTGGTCAGGTTAAGTAAATTACTGCTTGTTGAACATTGGTCCCCATATCTAACTGTTGAGATCTTTAGCTGCTTTTCTGGGCTGATTTCCCCCTTGGGAGCTGAAAGCAAGCTTCTGGGATATGATGGTACCTAGAAGTTACAAATCCTACCCCTGTGGTAGGATTTTTACATACTGAACACTAACCTCAAATAATTCAGGCTCTTTTTCTTTGTCACTGTGTAAAAAAGGGCTTTGTTTCTGACTCTGGGCCATGGTCTCAGGAGGACATACTCCCCACTTGAGGACAGGATGTGCACAGGGCACATGACAACCTGTTATTGGTGGTGGTATGTGAAGCCTATGTGATAAAACATGGTTTTGGTCAGAAAATAGAGCCCGTTCAGATGTCATCAGCATATATTTTCCTTGTTTCCTCAAATTCTAGATTTCTTTGGTTTCTGTCCTGGCTTGGGGCAGTGTATGAAAGGTTGAAGTAATTAGTTCATTACTGTCATTCCTTGCAATTGTACAGATCAGATGTCACACAAATAGAACTTCTGTTTGTGGGGAAGCTCACTGTTTCAGAGTATTACTTGGCTTTTAATTGTGTAGAATCTCTTTAACTATATTTTAGGAAAGATATTCACTTGTATGAAAACTTATACTAATAGCAGATTTAGAGATAGAAAGACTCATTTTAGTCAGCAGTGGGCAACTTAGATATTGGTAGGGTCTAGACCGGTTACATGAGTAAAACAATCTGAGACTAGAGTATGCATGAGTCTATATCCAGTTGGAAAATCTCTGCCTTCTAAAGTGAACAAAAGTGATTTGGATGGTTCTCATTGGTGAGGTAGGGTGTAGGAGGGAGGAAAGTCCAGTGGGCTGACATCCTCCAGTTTTTTTCAAGAAAATCCAAATATTGGATTTTATGTAAAAAATCTACATATTTTAAAAATGTTGACCAGTGACTGACTTTTTTTTAAAAAGAAACACTGTGAGGGAGGTGCCTGGGTGGTTCAGTGGGTTAAACCTCTGACTTCAGCTCAGGTCATGATCTCAGGGTCCTGGGAAGTGAGCCCCGCATCGGGCTCTCTGCTCAGCAGGGAGCCTGCTTCCTTGTCTCTGCCTGCCTCTCTGCCTACTTGTGATCTCTGTCTGCCAAATAAATAAATAAAATCTTTAAAAAAAGGGGGGGGGAAGAAACACTGTGAGGGACAAGTGAAACACATCTATGGGCTAAATTGTCTCTCCAGGTCCTAGCTTGTGAACACTGATCAGCCAGACAACCTCACTGTATAGATTATGAGGAGACATAAATCCAGAGAATGGAAGTGACTTGATTGTACAGAGTTAGTGGAAAAGGCAGCACTTATATCTAGACCTCCTGAATTTTAAGACAGTTAAAATATTTGTCTAGTAAGTACAGTGTCTCAGCTTCCTCAGATATGATTTGTATCATTTTTTTATCCTGTGAATGGGCCATAATTTCCTGTTTCTTTGCATACCTTTATATGCTTTTTATGCATTTCTGATTTCTTTTTGTTGAAACTGGACATTTTGAACACTATAGTGTGGTAACCCTAGAAACCAGATTCTCAACCTTCCCCAGGGTTTGCTATTGTTGGTCGTTCTCTTGTTGTCTATTTATTTAGTGAATTCTCCAAACTATCCCCCCACCAAATAAATAAATTAAAAACAAACAAACAAAATCAGACTGCATTCCTTATCATGTGTGGTCACTAAAGTCTGTTCTCTTTTCTTGTTGGTCAGCCTGTGACCTGAGAGATTTTTTTTTTTTCTAAATACTAAACTAAGAAAAAACAACAACAACAAAAAAACAACTAATGTCCTGGTATTTGAAGCTTAGCTCTGAGCTGGGACACTTCTTCAGTACTACTCCAGGCTTCCCACAGCTCTGCCTTAATTTTCTTTTCTTACTTTGCTGCTTGCATGGGACCCACAGATCCTCCAAAAAGTGCAAACCTACAATCTTTTCATGCATCTGGTCCAATGCATGTATCCTGTGCCCCATTTCCTCAGTATGTACAATGGCCCTTCCCAGTTATTATGTTCCCAAGAAATGTCTTCTTCAGTCTCTTCCTTCTGTGCTGTGTTGGGTCTGTTCTCTGTTCTCCTCTTCTGCCATGCCTAACTCAAGGTGATCAGGAGCAATGTATGTCTAAATTTTTCAATATAGGCAGTCACAGGCTAGAAAGCCACTTTAGCACAAGGGGGAGAGGGTACAAAGCAAAGGTCAGCCACTGTGTCTGTCCTTCAGGGCCAAACAGGTCAAAACACACAGCCATACCATTTTAAGAGCAAGGCAAGACCATTAGTCTGGCACCAACAATTTGCATGAGGAATATGGACCACCTTCCTTTCAGCTGCTGGGGAAATGGGGATAGTAGTCAAATGAGAAAAAAAAGCCTCTGTATTCTATTATCACATTCTAGCTTTCTATTTTTACATCAAGAAAAACCCTGGTTACAATAAGTTTTGGATCAGAGTCTAGAATTCTGAAAATGTTGGTCCTGTCAGTCTTCACTAGCTAAGGATTATTACAGTGGATAGACTGTTTTTTTTTGCGCATCCTAATCTAAAATTTTTAGTGATGTTATGCCCTTCTTGAATCTTAATCCTGTACCTTCCAGGCTGTTGAACAATCAGGAAAGGATATACTTGGTCTGCTAAGAAGACTGTTAACACTTGAGGACCTGCCTCCCATTGTAGGCTAATGGCAACATTGTTTTGCTTTCTTGTAATGAGTTAATTTATGCCAGCCCTTGTTTATCCACTCAAGCTTCAAATGGAGATAGGTCTTCAGCCTTAACCATCTATGTAGAAAGTCTTATTTGTGGTTCTAGAGGTGACTCATTACAGGATCTGTGATATTAGTAAGAAGGTCATTTCTTCCTAGATTACAGAGATTTACCTGTAATCTGTAATCTATAATCTCTGTAATCTAGGGAGAATTTCCAATGGCATTATTAACACTTAATATGCAGTCACATAATCCATTTTACTGGCTTCTCACTGCACATGCTTTGGATGAGATCATCAAGTGTATCCTTTGACTAATTAGAAGGGGTTTTTTTTCTGTACTGTCATTTGCAAATATCTTCTCCCATTCTGTGGATTGCCTCTTTGTTTTGTTGACTGTTTCCTTTGCTGTGCAGAAGCTTTTGATCTTGATGAAGTCCCAAAAGTTCATTTTCGCTTTTGTTTCCTTTGCCTTTGGAGACATATCTTGGGAGATTCCTCAAGAAATTAAAAATAGAGCTTCCCTATGACCCTGCAATTGCAATACTAGGTATTTACCCCAAAGATACAGACGTAGTGAAAAGAAGGGCCATCTGTACAAAAATGTTCATAGCAGCAATGGCCACGGTCGCCAAACCGTGGAAAGAACCAAGATGCCCTTCAACGGATGAATGGATAAGGAAGATGAGGTCCATATACACTATGGAGTATTATGCCTCCATCAGAAAGGATGAATACCCAACTTTTGTATCCACATGGACAGGGTTGGAAGAGATTATGCTGAGTGAAATAAGTCAAGCAGAAAGAGTCAATTATCATATGGTTTCACTTATTTGTGGAGCATAACAAATAACATGGAGGACAAAGGGAGATGGAGAGGAGAAGGGAGTTGAGGGAAATTGGAAGGGGAGGTGAACCATGAGAGACTATGGACTCTGAAAAACAATCTGAGGGTTTTGAAAGGGTGGGGCAGTGGGAGGTTGGGGGAACCAGGTGGTGGGTATTATGGAGGGCATGTATTGCATGGAGCACTGGGTGTGGTGCAAAACCAATGAATACTGTTACACTGAAAAGAAATAAAAAAAATTTTTAAAAAAGTTTTTTTTTTTTTTTAATATGGAGACATCTGTAGCTCAAAGAATTCCTTAAATCTGGCTGTTACATGACCCAGGGGATTTCCAAATTCAAATCTCTCTTAGAATCCCCCAAATTTAAAGCAACCTTGAAGGTCATATAGTATATCCCATGGCTTCCAGGCAGGATAACCAAATCATTCTGACCCTCTGAGAACTGGCCAACATGTGTCAGGAAAATCTGAACTACTTGTCTACTTCCTCATTTAAAGCTGATAATCCTTATGCTGTAATCTAAGCTAATTTCTTAAAACACATTGCTTTTTTCAGTAGGCAAATGATATTTAAGAGCTGACACCAGTAGAACAGAGTCTGTATTATTCTCTTGGTGGTGGATCTTTCTCCTGAGGCCCAGTTCTTGATACATAAAATGAATCAGTAATTTGACTGGCTACCCGAGTTAAAAGCTATGATCTGGCCCCAAGGCCTGTTTTTCTCTCTATATCCAATCCCTGGGTTCATTTAAAGATTACTTTGTGCTGACCTAGTACAATGTCTATACTACCTTGGTGGTATTGATCACCTGAGATGAGGAAGACCATGATTGACTGAATGCTCTTGGAGATGTATGAAATTTTGGAAAATAATAATTGTGTGTATGATTTTTTTTTTCATCAATACAGATATCATTATGAGTCAGGGTAAACCTTTTTCTCTCCTCATGGCTTCTCATTGCTAGTGCTATTAATATCTCCTTGTAGGTATTTACTAAGCCCTGAACAAAAGTAACTGTTCAGCACTTAGCACAGCTGCCTTCTTGGGCCAGGTACACAAGGGCTAAATGTATCTGACATCTCAAAAGGCCTCTTTCCAGGTATCCTGTCCTGCTTACTGGAGGATTACCAGAGAAACCATGCTCAGAAGCTCAGGGGTTTCTTTTGTAGTTTTAAGAAGTGAGTCTTCTTTGAAAGAACTTGATTTGGGATATCTTAGTGTTGAATGAGAGAATTGATTTTTTCTACTTTATCTCTGTTCCCAGAATGGATTTGATTCCTCAAGTTGACACAGGGTACTAATTTCTGGAGAACATGAGCACTAATTACAAATCTATAGGATATGTGTGTTGGAGCAAAGAGTTTGGGTCCTCATATGGACTATTCCTGTTAGAGATCCAGTCATGAGGGAGTCTGACACCTCCTGGTCTAAATACATATAGGTACCATTTTCTTTCAGAAAATGTACTATGTACTATTGCCATTCAGAGGATATGGATAAAGCAAAGTAGACTAGAACCTTAAGCAAGAAGGCAGATATCATCATTAAGGATGGTACTCCCTGAGCATGGTGGGCTGGACTGATCAATTGAATGTATGTGTCCTTAAGGAATCTAAATATCCTCCCCCTTCCTTGATTAGGATTGGAACTCAGATCCAGGGTACCTGAGTCATAGGCTGACTTTTCCTAAGTCTTTTGCCTTAGAGGAACCAAGAACACAGGCAGATGATACTAAGAGGACAGGAGAGGCAAATTAATAGGGAGTTTTAGGCAGAAACTATGCTAGCCTTTTGAGGTTGAATGGTTCTTCTCTATTGGAAATGTGCCATGTGTGCATAACAAAGGTCAGTTTGTGTGTGTTGAGCAGGGGTCAGTCTCTGTAGAGGAATAGAGAATGGTAAAGCTCCTGCGTTTGGAGAGATAAAACATTAGACATATTATTGTGCAGAAAGAGCACAGTGAAAGTAGCAGGAACACTGGGCTGTGAAGTCAGAGACCTGATTTGAAGGGCCAGCTCTGCTTCCAATTCTCTGGGGAATGTGAGGCAAGGAACTTTCCTTTTCTGGGCCTCAGTCTCAAATGACAACTCAAGGGGTTGGGCCAGGTGGTTTCTAAAGGCCTTATCTGCACCAGTCTGAGGTTTTTTTCATGATTCTAGAGTCAGGATTACCTGTGTTTACCAGTCTGCATCCACTGAGAACAGTACATCAAATTAATTTGATAGAGCTTCCCAATGGAACAGGAAGGATTTGGGTCAATGCTATAGTTGTTGATTAGAGGGTGGAGAGACCTTTGACATATTAACAGGTAACACCTTATCCCCAGGTGAAGAGGCTGTTTCTGTGAGGCACTGACCAGTTGGTACTACCTGGGAGGGTGACACAGGGTGGCATGATGAACCAGTTCAGCTCAGAAACTGCTTTCCTGTTCTTTGAGCAGCCAGACTCTAAGTTAAGAAACAGTTTTCTCTTGGTCTCTGCCAAAGTTACCCATATCCATTGACTAGGAAGCTTACAGAGGTGTGAATATTCAGACCTCAAGTTCGCCTCTTTATGTATGCCTCTCCCACTGTCTCCCTGAAGCCAGGTTGCTCTTTATTAGGAATCATAGACTTTCATTTTGTAATTACAACTTTGTTTTAGGATACAGACTGAGAGAAAATAAGTGAGTATTAACTTTAGCCTATTCAATCCGAAGTATAAATGATTGATATCAAATCTTTGCCTGATAATGATTTGGAGAGGAGAAGGGACCATGAGAGAAGCAAGGAAAGGAGCTAAGCAAAGAAAAAAAAAAGGTGGATGGGAATAAAAATGTTCACAGAGACACAATGGGAAGAGAGGGCTATAAGCATACACACCTTCCCAGCACTTCCATTTCCTTGGGGGCAGCTCACCTTCCACATGGCTAAGGCTCCATGCCCCATAGGAAATAATTCAAATTCTAGAAGACTGGACTGAGAGTCAGATAGTACTGACTTCACATCTTATATCCAGTGCTTGTGAGTGGTATCATCTTTAACATATTCCTTCATATCTTTGAACCTTTAATTTTTCTCATCTGTAAAATGAGGATGTTGAGCCCTGCTTTTTCTCAAATATCAGACCCTGACATTTGAAAAACATGTGACAGTTTGATATTGTCTTTGCAGACATGGCTATGATTTACCATCTCTCATATGCAGAATTCTAAGTTTAGCAGAACAGGGCAGAGAGGTGCAAATTCTGGTTACAGATGAATACCAGAGTACAGAGACCAACTTCTCCAGAGACCCAGGTTACTTAGAGACTTAGAGTAGTACCTGAAGCCTCAGCTTCTTGGGGCTCACAATCCAATGCTTTCCCCATTTCCCATGAACATTGTGGGGCTCAAAAGACCTACTTGTTATGAAATGAGGTTAGCAATTTTGAGGTCTATGTCCCCATGAGAGACTAGGTTTGCTCTTCCCTTGAAAGAGAAACTTGAAAGTTGAGTTTAGTTTCTTGAGGACTAGAGGCCAGTGCAGAAGACAGCCACCCAGCAAAAGAGTGCCACTGGTACTGTCAGGACCACTAGATCATGATAGCTTAGCCCTGGCAGTTCTCTTTTGGTTCCTTCTTGTCCTGTGGTTCAAGTTCCAAGATGACAGGGTTATTAGCTCTCTCATGATGGCATGTTTCTGTCCTCTCCTGGGGCCAAAATTACCCCTGGCTAAGCCATACAAAAGCCAGGATTGTCAGTAACATTGCCTAGGCTTCTAGTCTCCAGACCTCTTTATGACTTTGCAAGGGCCAGCCTTTACCTTTCTTGATCCCCTCAGAGAGATCAAGACACACCTTAGATAGACCCTGGCTATGAAATCTCCAAGTCTACCAAGTTTGGGTTTATGTCTACTTCTTTCTTATCTTTCCTTCCCATCCTCGGTCTTACCAGTTACAGTCATTGAGATAACTTGTTTCCCAGGGCAGTACATCTGGTCAGGTGATCTGCTTTGCTATGTGGGTATCAAACATGGGTGTGGATGAGTTGGGACTACAATATGTCAGAACAAAGGGTCAGCACTAAGTCTCTGCCAATCTCAAAGATCTAAAATTCTAATCCCTGGACAGCAGTTACTGGTTTAAGTTGGGGTGTCTCCTAAAAGTACTTGAATTTCCTAGCTGATCCCATTCATAAGTTATCAGTCATAAGATGCCATTCCAAGGAAGTATATCATGAAGAGAAACCTCCGTAAACCATCTTCTTCCCTTTGGCCTTTACTACTTTTCCAAAAGCTTTTCTTTTAGCCTATCTTGCTCTATTTGTCTCTCTCTCTCTCTTTTTTAAGGTTTTGTTTATTTTTTTATTTGAGAGAGAGGAGAGAGAGAGAATCTCAAGTAGACACTGTGTTGACCATGGAGCCTGATGTGGGGCTTGATCTCATGACCCTGAATTTAGGACCTGCACTGAAATCAAGAGTCAGATGCTTAACCAACTGAGCTACCCAGATGTCCCTTTTCTTTCTTGATTTGGGACATATTGGAGACTATTCCCTGCTTGTCCCCTACTTTTATCTCCAAATACAACCAACCCTTCAGCTCTGGAACAGAAATAACTAGAGTTCACAAGTATATCCATTCAGCTTAATTTCTGTTCCATCACATAAAACATTAAACTGACATGACTGTTTGGATGCGGTATGATAGTATTGAGAGGGAGGCTGGGAAGGAGGTTTTCTACAACAGAATATCTAAACTGGTGCTAGGCCCAGGTGCTTCCCCCTTGATCCTTCTATAGGAGTGGTGCTAGAGAAGGCAAAACAAAGGCCTCCTGGAAATGCAGATGATGTCCTAAAAGGTAGAAGGAAGGCCTTTTCTACATCATAAAAGGCCACTTCTCTGTTTCACTTTGATTTTCTTATTTTTTGCTGAGAAAATATGCAGCTATACAAGGAGAAATATATTTGAGGTGGTTAGGGCTCAGAGTTCCTTGTTAAAAAGTAGTTGAAGATAACATTTGGGGGATCTAACTTTTTTACCCCTCCTTTCCTCTTACCACCAGCACTTCACAACCACCCACCTTACCACTCATCCACTGCCCCCTATCCAGCAGTAGAAGACCCAGAAGGTGTAATTGCCCCTAAACAGATAATAGATAACTAAACAAAATAACTGCATCAGCTTTCTTGGCCTTGCTAAATACAAGATAGACACTAAACAGATAACAGGGACAGGGGTGGGTAATGGGAGAGCAGAGCCCAAGGGAAAAGGAGGGAATGAATGGGAAGAAGAAGGGAGTTCTTTCTCTGGAAGGACTTCTGTCACTCTCACCATTATTATCATCACTACCAAGTGTTTATGGAGCCCCTCCTCACCAGTGGAGCCTCCATGGCTTTAGCATGCTCAATTAAAAGCAGTATGTCCTCAGCCTGGAATCCCATTCTCCCATTACGTTTACTAGCTAAACAAATGTCATAATGGAGAAACCTGTTTATTATGATAGTTCCTTTAATTATCTAGGGGCTTCCTTTAAACTTTCATCAATCACTTAAGACATGCCCTATCTCTTGAAAGTCTTTCATCACTAGTATTTCTCACCCCCATTGCAGATAGGGGATGAGGGAAATGAGGCCTCAAATTAGACATAACTTTCTAGAGTTATATAGCAAGTTAGAATTGCAGAGGAGAAACAAATCTCTAATTTAGCCCTTTTGGCTGTTGAGCTCAGTGTTGTTTCTATTAATCCTAGTAAGCTGCCTACTAGAAGGTTTTTTTTTTTTTAATTGCATTATGTTAGTCACCATAAAATACATCATTAATTTTTGATGATCGAAGTTTTTGCTGTTTGAAAATGCTTAGAAACAGGCCTTAAAAACAGGATGCATATCGCTGTAATCTCACTTGGCTAATAATATGTCTTGTGGACCCTTTATTTAGCCTTCAACATTGATATGTTATCGGTATGTTGTATGTTTTCATTCTCTAGGAGTCATTACCTGTGGCCCTCCATGGGTCTTGCTTAGGGAAAGAAATTCTAGCTGATGTTTGTGTATGACTGAACTTGAATTGGATCCAGCCAAAAGGCTTTGATTTCATCCTTCTTAAAATGATCTGTGAGCAATGGATGTTGACTCATATAGCCAGGAAATTTTAGGGTTTGGGGAGATTTAAAAAAAGAAAATCATCAATTGTTGTTCCATACAAATTTTAGGATTGTTTATTCTAGCTCTGTAAAAAAATGCTGGTGGTATTTTGATAGGGATTGCATTAAATGTGTAGATTGCTTTGAGTAGTAGACACATTTTAACATTATTTGTTCTTCCAGTCCATGGACATAGAATGTCTTTCCATTTTTTTGTGTCATCTTCAATTTCTTTCATCAGTGTTTTATGGCTTTCAGAGTACAGGTCTTTCACCTCTTTGGTTAGCTTTATTCCTGGTATCTTACAGTTTTTGGTGCAATTATGAATGGGATCTATTCCTTGATTTCTCTTCCTGCTGCTTCATTTTTGTTGTATAGAAATGCAACAGATTTCTGTACATTGATTTTATATCCTGCCACTTTATTAACTTTGTTTATTAATTTTAGCATTTTTGGTGGAATGTTTTGGGTTTTCTATATAGAACATCGAGTTATCTGCAAATATTGAAAGTTTTACTTCTTCCTTGCTGATTTGGATGCCTTTTATTTTTGTTGTCTGATTGTCATGGCTAGGACTTCAGTACTATTTTAAATAACAATGGTGGAAGTGGACATTCCTGTCTTATTTCTGACTGTAGAGTAAAAGCTCTTGGTTTTTCCCTATTGGGGATGATGTGGATTTCTCATATATAGCTTTTATTATCTTGAGATATGTTTCCTCTAACCCTACTTTGCTGAGGGATTTTATAATGAAGGATGTTTTACTTTGTCAAATGCTTTTTTTGAATCTATTAAAATCATCATATGGCTCTCATCCTTTCTTTTATTGATGTGCAGTGTCACATTGATTAATTTAAACCACATTTGCAACCTAGGAATAAACCCACTTGATCATGCTGAATGATTTTTTTATTGAATTTTAAAACTTATTTATTTATTTTTAAGTTTTTATATATTTTTTATTTTTTTTTATATCTTTTCAGTGTAACAGTATTCATTGTTTTTGCACCACACCCAGTGCTCCATGCAATATGTGCCCTCCTTAATACCCAATACCTGGCTCCCCCAACTACCCACCCCCGACCCCTTCAAAACCCTCAGATTGTTTTTCAGAGTCCATAGTCTCTCATGGTTCACCTCCCCTTCCAATTTCCCTCAACTCCCTTCTCCTCTCCATCTCCCCATGTCCTCCATGTTATTTGTTATGCTCCACAAATAAGTGAAACCATATGATAATTGACTCTTTCTGCTTGACTTATTTCACACAGCATAATCTCTTCCAGTCCCATCCATGTTGCTACAAAAGTTGGGTATTCATCCTTTCTGATGGAGGCATAATACTCCATAGTGTATATGGACCTCATCTTCCTTATCCATTTGTCTGTTGAAGGGCATCTTGGTTCTTTCCACAGTTTGGCGACCGTGGTCATTGCTGCTATAAACATTGGGGTATAGATGGCCCTTCTTTTCACTACATCTGTATCTTTGGGGTAAATACCTAGTAGTGCAATTGCAGAGTCTTTGGGAAGTTATATTTTTTATTTCTTAAGGAATCTCCACACTGTTCTCCAAAGTGGCTGCACCAACTTGCATTCCCACCAACAGTGTAAGAGGGTTCCCCTTTCTCCACATCCTCTCCAACACACGTTTCCTGTCTTGCTAATTTTGGCCATTCTAACTGATGTAAGGTGGTATCTCAATGTGGTTTTAATTTGAATCTCCCTGATGGCTAGTGATGATGAACATTTTTTCATGTGACTGATAGCCATTTGTATGTCTTCATTGGAGAAGTGTCTGTTCATATCTTCTGCCCATTTTTTATATGATTGTCTGTTTTGTGTGTGTTGAGTTTGAGAAGTTCTTTATAGATCCTGGATATCAACCTTTTGTCTGTGCTGTCATTTGCAAATATCTTCTCTCCTTCTGTGGGTTGCCTCTTTGTTTTGTTGACTGTTTCCTTTGCTGTGCAGAAGCTTTTGATCTTGATGAAGTCCCAAAAGTTCATTTTTGCTTTTGTTTCCTTTGCCTTTGGAGACATGTCTTGAAAGAATTTGCTGAGGCCAATGTCGAAGAGGTTACTGCCTATGTTCTCTAGGATTCTGATGGATTCCTTTCTCATGTTGAGGTCTTTTATCCATTTTGAGTTTATCTTTGTGTACGGTGTAAGAGAATCATCGAATTTCATTCTTCTACATATAGCTGTCCAATTTTCCCAGCACCATTTATTGAAGAGACCGTCTTTTTTCCACTGTATATTTTTTCCTATTTTGTCGAAGATTATTTGCCCATAGAATTGAGTGGCCATATCTGGGCTCTCTACTCTGTTCCACTGGTCTATGTGTCTGTTTTTATGCCAGTACCATGTTGTCTTGGTGATGACAGCTTTGTAGTAAAGCTTGAAATCAGGTAACGTGATGCCGCCAGTTTTATTTTTGTTTTTCAACATTTCCTTAGCAATTTGGCGTCTCTTCTGGTTCCATACAAATTTTAGGATTATTTCTCCAGCTCTATGAAAAATACCTGTGGAATTTTGATTGGAATGGCATTAAAAGTATAGATTGCTCTAGGCAGTATAGATATTTTAACAATGTTTATTCTTCCAATCCAAGAGCATGAAATGGTCTTCCATCTTTTTGTGTCTTCTTCAGTTTCTTTCATGAGTGTTCTTAGTCTCTCAAGTACAGATCCTTTATCTCTTTTGTTAGGTTTATTCCCAGGTATCTTATGGTTCTTGATGCTGTAGTAAATGGAACTGATTCTCTAATTTCCCTTTCTGTATTTTCATTGTTAGTGTATAAGAAAGCCACTGATTTCTGTACATTAACTCTCTCTCTTTGCAGGTGTCATGATTCTTTATATGGAAAACCCAAAAGACTCCACCCCCAAACCACTAGAAGTCATATAGCAATTCAGTAACGTGGCAGGATTTTTTTTCTCTTATAAATATGTTGTTGGATTCAATTTCTAGTACTTTTTGGAGATTTTTCATATCCTAACAATCCAAAAACTTGTATGGAACAACAAAAGACTCTGAATACCCAAAGCAACCTTGAAAATGAAAAACAAAGCTGGAGGTATCACAATTCCAGACTTCGATTTGTATTACAAAGCTGTCTTGATCAAAACAATATGGTACTGACAGAAAAATAGATACATAGATCAAGAGAACAGAATAAAAAACCCCAAAATTAACATACAACTATATGGTCAATTCATCTTTGACAAAATAGGAATAAATATCTGTAGGAAAAAAGACAGTCTCTTCAACAATTGGTGTTGGAAAAACTGGTCAGCAACATGCATAAGAAAGAAACTTCACCACTTTCTTACACCATACACACAAATGAATTCAAAATGGTTTAAAAACCTTTAAGTGAGACATGAAACTGTATAACGTCCCAGAGGAGAATACAGGCAGGAACTTCTTTGACATTGACATTTGACATGGGAGTATAGAATTCTCTTTTAAATAGTGATTTTATATCCTTTGTATATGTACCCAGAAGTGAAATTGCTAGATCATATAACAGTTCTACTTTTAATTTTATGAGGTACCTCCAAAATGTTTTTGCATAATGACTGTACCAATTTACATTCCTACACATAGTTCAGAAGAGTTCACTTTTCTCCACATCCTAATGCTTGTTACCTTTTGACTTTTTGATTAGCTATTTTAACATGTATAAGGTGATATCTCATTATTGTTTTGATTTTCATTGTTGTTAGTAAAGATACTTGAAATGATTTCAATCTTCTTAAATTGGTTAAGACTCATTTATGGCCTAACAACACATGGTCGGTCCTGGAAAGTATTCTATGAGTACCTAAGAAGAATGTGTATTCTGTTGCTGTTTGATGGAATCTTCTGTGTATGTCTATTAGATACAAACAATCTAAAGTGTAGTTTAGGTCTAATGTTTCTGAATTAATATTCTCTTGGATGATCTATATATTGTTGAAAGTGGGAATACTGAGGTCCCCTACTATTACTGTATTGCTGCTTTTCCCTTTAGGTCTGTTAGTATTTGCTTTATATATTTAAGGGTTCAAATGTTGATTGCACATGTATTCACTATTGTTATTCTTCTTGATATATTGACCCCTCTATGATTGTATTATTACCTTGTTTGTCTCTTATTATAGTTTTTGACTTCTAATCATTTTTTTAAAGACTTCATTTATTATTTGACAGACAGAGATCACATGTAGGCAGAGAGGCAGGCAGTAAGAGACGGGGAGGCAGGCTCCCTGCTGAGCAGAGAGCCCAATGTGGGGCTCAATCCCAGGACCCTGGGATTATGACCTGAGTTGAAGGCAGAGGCTTTAACCCACTGACTGCCCAGGTGCTCTGTCATTTTTTTTTTTTTTCTGATACAGATATAGCTACCCCTATTCTCTTTCAGTTTCCATTTTCATGGAATATCTTTTTTCCATTACTTTACTTTTAGCCTGTATGTATCCTTTTCTTCTTTTACTTTTTAAATTTGCATATGATTAACATACAGTGTTATATTAGTTTCAGGTATACAAAATAATGATTCAAAATTTCTATATATTTATTGGTGTTTATCAAGTTAAGTATATTCTTGGGGCACCTGGTAGCTCAGTCCAACACTTGACTAAGCATCCAACTCTTGATTTTGGCTCAGGTCATGATCTCGTGGTCCTGAGATCAAGCTTAAGATTCTTTCTCTCCCTCTGACCCTCCCCTACCCATTCTCACACACATATGTGTACGCAGATATATGTTCTCCTCTCTCCAAAAAAAGATAAAAAAGATAAGTGTATTCTTAATCTCTGTTATCTCTTTTATACACAACACATCCACTTCCTTTCTGATGATCACCAGTTGATTTTGTGCGTTCAAGAGTCTATTTTTGTTTGTCTCTTCTTTCCTTTGTTTGTTCATCTGTACTGTTTCTTAAATACCTGAATAGACATTTTTTCCAAAGAAGACATACTGATGGCCAACAGATACATGAGAAGATGTTCTACATCTCTAATCATCAGGGAAATGTAAGTTAAAACCACAAAGTGATATCACTTTATACCTCTCAGAACGGCTAAAATAATCAATACAAGGAATAACAAGTGTCGGCAAGGCTGTGGAAAGGAACCTTTGTACAGTGTTGGGGGAATGCAAATTAGCACAGTCATTATGAAAACAGTATTGAGGTTTTTAAAAAAGCAAAAAATATTACCGTATGACCCAATAATTCCTCTACTTCATATTTACCCAAACAAAATGAAAACACTAATTCATAAAGATTTGTGAACTGCTGTGTTTTCTGCAATATTATTTACAATAGTCAAAATATGGAAGCAATCTAGATTAGTTGAATGGTTAAAGAAAATATATACATATGGATTGGAATATTACTCAGCCATAAAAATGAAATCTTGCCATTTGTAACAACATGAAAGGACTTAGAGGATATAATGCTAAGTGAAATAAGTCAGTCAGAGAAAGAAGAAAAAGAAAGAACATATGATTTCACTCATGTAGAATTTAAGAAGCCTAAATATATCCTTAAAGGTGAAGTCAACCTCATAGGCAACATATAGTTGGGTCTTATATTTTATCCAGTCACTCTGTCTTTTGATTAGAGATTTTAATGAATTTCCACTTAAAGTAATTATTGGTAAATAAGTACTTGCATAAATAAAATCTTAAAAAATGGGGGGGGGCACCTGGGTGGCTCAGTGGATTAAAACCTCTGCCTTCGGCTCAGGTAATGATCCTAGGGTTCTGGGATCAAGCCCCACATTGGGCTCTCTGCTCAGCAGGGAGTCTGATTCCTCCTCTCCCTCTCTCTGCCTGCTTCTCTGCCTACTTGTGAGCTCTGTCAAATGAATAAATAAAATCTTTAAAAAAATAAGTATTTGCAATTGTCATTTTGTTCATTGTTTTCTGGGTGTTTTACTGATTCTTTCTTTCTTCTTCTCTTGATCTCTTCTTTTGTGATTTGATGATTTCCCATATTGGTGTGCTTTGATTCCTTTTTATCTTTTGTGTAGCTACTATAGGTTTCTGTTCTATTGTTATTGTGAGGTTAACACAAAACTCTTTAAGAGTTTTTAACCGTCTTTCTTAAGTAGAATAACAGCTTAAGTTTGTCCAAATACAAAAGCTCAATGCTTTTACCCTCCACAGATTTTGTTTTTGATGCCATTCCTTACATTTTTTTCCCTTTTTAAAAAGTTTAAATTCCAGTTAATTAACATACAGTTAATAATATTAGTTAATTAGTTAATATTGGTTCAGGTGTACAACATAGTGATTCAATACTTCCTCATCTTTTTATATTGTGTATCCATTAACAAAATATCATAACTATAATCTTTTTATAATTTGTCATTTAGTCTTTATACTAGAATTCAGTGATTTACATACCACCATATTACAATATTAGAGTATTCTTAGTTTGACTATATATTTACTTTTACCAGTGAGTTTTATACTTTGATACAATTTTGTGTTCCCAGTCAGCATCTTTTTTTCAGCTTGAAGAATTCCCTTCCTTGTAAGACAGTTCTAGTGGTGGTGAGCTTCAGCTTTTACTTATCTGGGAATGTCTTTATCTCTCTTTCAATTGTTTGATGGCTTTGTTGGGTAAAGTATTTTTGGTTGGCACTATTTTTCTTCCAGTAATTTGAATAAACCATCCCACTTTCCTGATCTGCAAGATTTCTGCTGAGAAATCCACTGATAGCCTTATAGAGACTCTTTTGTATGTGATGAGCTCCTTTTCTCTGGTACGTTCAAGATTCTTTCTGTCTTTGATTTTTGACATTTTTAAAAAATATTTTGTTTATTTTTTTGAGACAGAGTGCGAGCATGAGTAGGGGGAGGGGCAGAAGGAGAGGGAGAAGTACACTCCCGGCTCATCAGGGAGCCAGATGTGGGGCTTGATCCCAGGACCCTGAGATCATGGCCTGAGCTGAAGGCAGATGCTTAACTAACTGAGACGACCTAAGCAGCCATGATTTTTTATATTGTTATTATAATGTTTCTTAGTGAAGTCTTTGCATTGAACCTGACTAGGAAACTTTGAGCTTCATGTACCTGGTGTCCATTTCTTTCCCCAGATTTGGGAAGTTTTCAGCCATGGTTTCTTTAAACAAACTTTCCACAAGAGACATCTAGTTCCTTCTACCCCCACATTTTGAACAGTTTTGTTGTCAAAGTTTTTAAGATGTATTTATTTGAGGGAGAGAGAGAGAAGAGGAGAGTCAGAGGGAGAGGGAGAGAATCTTAAGCAGACTCCCCACTGACCACAGAGCCTGATATCGGGCTCAAATCTCATGATGCTGAGATCATGACCTGAGCCAAAATCTAGTCACTCAACTGAATAAGCACCCTAGACTCCCCATTGTCATGTTTTTAATGTATGCCAAACTGGTGGGTGTAAAATATCTTGTTGTGGTATTACTTTACACATTTAATATATCTGAACAGATTGGGACATTTTCATGATTCCTTCAGTGTTTCTCAAATTTTTTCCCATTTTTTTCCCTAATGTGTTGTTGGTCATTCTTTCATTTTTAAAGACCTTCTTTATACATTTTAAAGACCTTCTTTATACATTGTGAAGACTAATCATTTATGCAAACATCTCCTCCCAGCTAATGGCTAGCTTGGCTTCACTTTATGCTACCTTTTTAGAGAGAAGTTCCCACTCAAAGTTTCTTTGTGAAATTATTTTGTTTCTTGTTTAAGAAATTTTCTCTGAGACTATAAAGTAATTCTTCTAAGTTGTTTTGGAAAGTTTTTTTATAGCTCTGCTTTTAGATTTAAGAATATAATCCCTCAAGAATTTATTATATATGGTATGAGAAAGGGACCTGATTTTTATTTTATTCCATTTATTATATACATTCTTATTTTCTCAATAATTTGCAGTAATCTTTCATGAATCACATTCTCATATATTTGAATTTCTGGTACCATCTACTTGGTTCCATTGGCTTATCTTCATTGCTATAGTTTTATTATATCTTTGTAAGTCATTCCACCTTAATTTTTTCTTCAGGCATGTCTTGGCTATTCTTGTTTTTCTTTTTAGACTTATTTATATACATTTTATAATGAACCTATTAAGTGTTCTAAAATCTCTACTAAGATTTTGGGCTGAAAAAATTTAGTCACTAGATCAAGTTAAAGAGAATTGACATTTTTGCAATATTGAGGCTAACTAAAAGCATGGTTTTTCTCTCTATTTAAATTTTAATGTCTCTCAAGAAAGCTTATTTATTTTCTTTCCAAAGGCTTATGCATACTTTCTTAGGCTTACTTTTAGGAGTTACGTATTGTTTTATAATTATAAATATCATTGAAAAATCATATTTTTTCCTAGACGATATCTGCTAATTTAAATAAACCTGTTGACTTTTATATATTGATTTGGCAGCTTCTAACTTTGCCAAAGGCATCTACTTTTGTTGACTAGGAACAATTATGTCATCTTTGAAGTGTTTTACTGTGCCCACCCCCATTCTAGCTTGAACCCTCACTTTAGGATGAGCCTTGTCATAGGCAAAGGATATCAACTTCTCCAATTCAGCCTCAGTCTCCCTTAGTGACAGCTATTTAGAATCTCCCTGTTGGGGCATCTAGGTGGCTCAGATGATTAAGCATCTACCTTCAGCTCAGATCATGATCTACAGGTTCTGGGATCGAGCCCCATGTTGAGCTCTCAGCTCAGCAGGGCATCTGCTTCTCACTCTCCATCTCCCTCTCTCCCTGCTTCTGCTATCTCTGCCTCTGTCTCTTTTTCTCTCTCTCAAATGAATACATAAAATCTTAAAAAAAAATCTATCAAGGAAATGACATTTGTAATGTGAGAGATTTGTGGAAATTATGAAGCTTATTACAAAAGTGCCTCCTAAGTCCCTTTCCTGGCTAGAGAGAACAGTTTTTCCCAGATGCCATGTTTCCTTGTGGTTCTAGGGAAGATGGTGTCAACTTAGAGGATAATAATAATAATAACAGTTATATTTAACTCTGTGCTGGGGAATATTCTAAGGGTTTTATATGTATTACTCTATTTCATCTTCACAATAATCCTATGAAGTAGATCAATATTATTCTCTATTTTATAGCTGAGGAAATAGGATCAGAGATATTAAGTAACTTATTCTACATTACTCAGCAAGACAATTGTAGAGTCAGGATTTGAATCCAGGTTCTGAAGTCCCTATCCTTCAATTCCATTATAGTCTCTCTTAATTTTGGCCTGAGTCTAAAGACCTTGCTTGACTCCTGACTGCTTCTTATTTACTGTGGGCCATCTATCATCCTGTCTGGCCTTAGATTTTTCATATGGAATGTAGGATTAATAAAGGTATATTTGTCTGCCTTGCAGGGCTGTTTTGAAATGGGAAGGCACTGTTCTTGAGCTAGGCTTTCAGAGAAGCCAAGAACAATAGAAGGATGGTAAGAAACAGTAGGAGAAACAGTCTTCTTGTACGGAGGGTGGAGGGCAGCCATTAGAAGGATACAAGGGTAGAGGTATATATAAGTCGGGTGTGTTAGAATGATCAGCAAGAGCCACCTGACTGATGTTACTGGTCTTTATTAGGGAGGAGTGGAATTCAGTGGGCTAGGTCCATTCTAACATGTTAATAAGTAACCATGAATGTTGAGACAGGACATCCACACAGGTCTTGTCTTGTATTTTATCTTTTCCTTTACTGTCTTTTTTTTTTTTTTTTTCCTTTTTGGTCTGTTGTATAACCAAAACTTTCATACTTTCTTTGCTATGGTTGAAGCTCATTGCTCATTTTGTCTAAGCTGAAAAAGGAAAACAATTTGTCAGCAGTTTTATTATAATGATCTTTCATGTAATTAGTGACAGTTATTAAATCTTTTTCCCTTGAGGGGCAAAGAATGGTTTTTGTGCCTGATTATACATGTCATGCTGTTTGGCTTTGTGCCAGATAGGAATGTAAAATGCTTCCTGGTATGCATTGTCAGGCATCTCTAAGCATATCTGATTCTCCTGGAAGCTGGGACTGAGGCTCCAAGACAGAGGTGGGAATATGTGTGCAAGAAGTGGGAGCTGTGCCTATAGCACACAAGGTTTCTTTCTGTTCTCCACCTCTACCTGGCAGCCACTTTTCCATTGATTAACTGTTCTGGCAGAGAAGGGGGTTTCAGTGATCTCTGTTATAGGAAGAATTCATTTCCTCCAATCCCATTCTCTTGTCTGTCTTTTGCCCTGTTGCTGAGTTTTTTGGCTGGTGCTTTCGTAAAAACAGAGGCACATTAGAGGGCCATGCTCATAATTAGAGCCACCTGAAAAAGGAAAGGGCTGTCTTGGAAAATAGCAATTTCATCACTGGTTGTGTTCAAGCATAATGGCTAGGTAATTGATCGGCAGCAGATGTTGTCAAGGGGGTTTATGTGCTGATTAGGGGGATGAAGGTGTATGGACTTGGAGACCTACCATTTCCTTTATAACTCCAATCTAACAACTCTGAGATTCTGTTGTTGAGTGTTACTGGTGGTAACCCTTTCTCAGAGGATGGATCACTTTTTATTCCTCTCTGGCTGACTAGATTTGACCTTTGAAAATATTGAGGTAACATTTAGACAGTATTGTTTACCCATTCTCTTCTCAGAAACATTACACTGCTAGAGCCAGGGCTAGTCTGGCTTTCTGTGACACTGCTTAAGCCCCTGTTGCACTTTTCACAGGTGCTAAGGCATCATGCTGGGGCCCGCGAGAACTGGATGTTATGGCACCTCTCCTTTAAGAACTACTAAACCATTTGCAGGGAGAGGCTACTAAATATGTTGAAGAGTGTGTATCAGGAGAGGAATTAGCATGAGTTTAACATGTGGAACAATGAATTCACTGGAGTATGTGTATGGGTATATAAAAGCATGGGGAAGCGTCAGCCGGGATTATACAAATTTATAACCATAATTTCCTTACAAAAGGTGGAAAATAACTAGGATGAGGAGTAGCCAAAGGGGGACTGTTATCTAGACTATTTTAATATTTTTATTTTTTTACAGGGATATATTACATATTCCAAAAGCTTACCATTTTATTTTTATTTATTTATTTTTATAGTGTTATCTTAGTCACAGTACATCATTAGTTTTTGATGTAGTGTTCCATGATTCATTATTTGCATATAACACCCAGTGCTCCATGCAATCCCTTGCCCTTCTTAACAACCATCACCAGGCTCACACCCTTCTAAAATCCTCATTTTGTTTCCTGGCACCATAGTCTCTCATGGTTTGACTCCCATTCTGATTTCTTTCTCTTCATTTTTCCCTTCTCCTACGAATGTCCTCCACACTATTCCTTATGTTCCATAATAAGTGAAACCATATTATAATTGACTTTTTGTTTGACTTGTTTCACTTAGCATAATCTCCTCTAGTCCCACCCAAGTTGATGAAAAAGTTGGGTATTACTCAAACTTACCATTTTAAAGTGGGTTTTAGTGTAGTTGACCCTTGGAAAACATGGATTTAAATAGTGTAGGTCTACTTAATACATAGGTTTTTTTTTAAAGATAAATACAGTATAGTCCTGTAAATGTATATTCTTCACAATTTTCTTAATAACATTTTTCTCTAGCTTACATAATTGTAAGAATACTGTATATAATACAACATACAAAATATGTGTTAATAAATTTTTTATGTTATTGGTAAGGATTCTGGTCAACAGTAGGCTATTAATAGTTAAATTTTTAGAGTCAAAAGATATACACAGATTTTTGACTGTGTGGGGAGTTGGCACCCCTAACATCTGTGTTGTTCAACAACCATATATTCATTGTGCAACAATCACCACTGACTATTCCAGAACATTTTCTTCACTCCCCCAAAATAACCCTGCAACCATTAGCACTAACTCCCCATTTTCCCCTCCCTCTAGCCCCTGGAAACTACTAATATGCTTTCTGTCTTGATGGATTTGTCTATTTGGGACATTTTATATAAGTGGTCTATAATATGTGGCTCTTTGTGTGTCTGGCTTCATTTACTTAGCATGCTGCTTCTGAGTTTCATCTGTATTGTATTTTATTCCTTTGTATTGCTAAATAGTATTGTATTTTGTGTTTGTGTATATTTGTATGTGTGTGGGTGTGTTCACATACATACCGTATTTTGATTTATCAATATATCAGTTGAACTTTTGGATTGTTTTCCCATTTTGGCTATTATGAGTAATGCTGCTATGAACATTTGTATACCAGTTTTTGTGTGAACATATATTTTCAGTTGCCTTGACTATATACCTAGGAGCAGAACTGCTGAGTTATATTATATGGTAACAGTATGTTTAAATTTTTGAGAAACTGCCAAAATGATTTCTACAGTAGTTGTACCAACTTACATTCCTACCAGCATTGTATGAGGGTTCCAATTTCTTCATATCCTACTCAATACATGCAGTTGCCCGTTTTTTGTTTTAACCAGTCTAAAAATGATACCTCATTGTGTTTTTTATTTTTTAATGTTTTTAAAGATTTTATTCATTTATTTTGACAGAGAGAAAGATCACAAGTAGACAGAGAGGCAGGCAGAGAGAGAGGGGAAGCAGGCTCCCTGCTGAGCAGAAAGCCCAATGTGGGGCTCGATCCCAGGACCCCAAGATCATGACCTGAGCCAAAGGCAGAGGCTTTAACCCACTGAGCCACCCAGGCGCCCCCTCATTGTGGTTTTGATTTATATTCCCAAGATAGCTAGTGCTGTTGAACATCTTTACATGTGTTTGTTGGCCATTTATGTATCTTCTTTGGAAAAACGTTCAGATACTATGCCCATTTATAAATGGGCTATTTTCCTTTTTATTGTTGAGTTCTATATATTCTGGATACTAGATCCTTATCCGATATAGTATATGCAAATATTTTCTTCCATTCTGTGGTTTGTTTCACTTTCTTGATGCTATCATTTGCAAAGCAAAATTTTTTAAATTTTAATAAAGTCTAAATTTTTTCCTTTGGTTGCTTTTGTTTTAGGTGTCATATGCAAGAAACTGTTGCCAAATCCAAGGTCTCAAAAATCTTCTGTGTTTTCTTTTACATATTTTATCATTTTAGCTTTTACACTTGGGTCTTTAATCCATTTTAAGTTAATTTTCATATGTAGTGGAGGTGTGGGTCCAAATTTATTCTTTTGCGTATGGATATCCAGTTGCCCCCTCACCATTTGTTGAAAAGACTATATGCTACCCCTTTGAATTGTGTTGACATCTTTGAAAAATATCAGTTTAGCATAAATGTTGGGTATATTTCTGTACTCTTATCTATTTCATTGATCTTTAAATCTGTTATTGTGCCAGTACTACACTCACTTGGTTATAGTAAGTTTTGGCATCAGAAGTGTGAGTCCTCCAACTTTGTTCTTTTTCAGAATCATTTTGGTTATTCTTGTCTTTTGAATTTCAGTATGAAATTTAGAATCAGCTTATCAATTTCTGCCAAGAAACAAGCTGAGAGTTTTGATAGGGATTGTGTTGAATCTGAATTAATTTGCACAATATTACCATCTTAACAATATTAAATTTTCCAATCCATGAACATGAGATATCTTTTTATTCAGTTAGGTCTTTAGTTTCTTTTGGCAATGTTTTGCAGTGTTCATTGTGCATGTCTTACACTTCTTTTGTAAAATGTATTCCTGAGGATTTTATTCTTTCTGATGCTACTTAAATAGGATTGTTTTCTTAATTTTATTTTCAGAAAAACACTTGAATTTGTATGTTGATCTTATATCCTGCAACATTGCTGACTTCATTTGTTAGTTATAACAGGATTTTTGTGTGCGTGGATTCCTTAGGATTAAATATATATATATGATTATATATAAAAATTTATATAAATATATATATTAAAATTATGTCATATGTGAATAGTTTTAATTTTTCTTTCTAATCTGAATTTTTTTTCTCCATTGCTCTAGCCCTTAGTACACATGTTGCATGGAAGTGATGTCTGTTCTTGATTGTAGGATGAAAGCATTCAGCCTTTCATCATTAAGTACATTAATTATGAGTGTTCCATAAATTTCTATCAGTTGTTTGAGAAAGCTTCTTCTTATTCCAAATTTGTTGAATGTTTTCTTTTTTTATCATGAAAAGGTGTTGGAATTCTCTAAGTGTTTTTACTGTGTCTATTGAGATGCTTATGTATTTTTTTAAACCTTTATTCCATTAATATGGTGTATTACTTTGACTGATTTTCATGTGTTGAATCAGCCTTGCATTCCTGGTATGAATTCCATCTGGTAATGTGGATTTTTTAAAATATATCTGTTACTGGATTTGCTTTGCAATTTTTAAAAAAAATTTATTTATTTATTTTCATTTATTTTTTATTTATTTTCAGCATAACAGTGTTCATTATTTTTTCACCACACCCAGTGCTCCATGCAATCCATGCCCTCTATAATACCCACCACCTGGTACCCCAACCTCCCACCCCCCCCCTGCTGCTTCAAACCCCTCAGATTGTTTTTTAGAGTCCATAGTCTCTCATGGTTCACCTCCCCTTCCAATTTCCCCCAACTCCCTTCTCCTTTCAACTCCCCATGTCCTCCATGCTATTTGTTATGCTCCACAAATAAGTGAAACCATATGATAATTGACTCTCTCTGCTTGACTGATTTCACTCAGCATAATCTCTTCCAGTCCCATCCATGTTGCTACAAAAGTTGGGTATTCATCCTTTCTGATGGAAGCATAATACTCCATAGTGTATATGGACCACATCTTCCTTATCCATTCGTACGTTGAAGGGCATCTTGGTTCTTTCCACAGTTTGGCAACAGTGGCCATTGCTGCTCTAAACATTGGGGTACAGATGGCCCTTCTTTTCACGACATCTGTATCTTTGGGGTAAATACCCAGGAGTGCAATTGCAGGGTCATAGGGAAGCTCTATTTTTAATTTCTTGAGGAATCTCCACACTGTTCTCCAAAGTGGTTGCACCAACTTGCATTCCCACCAACAGTGTAAGAGGGTTCCTGTTTCTCCACATCCCCTCCAACACATGTTGTTTCCTGTCTTGTTAATTTTGGCCATTCTAACTGGTGTAAGGTGATATCTCAATGTGGTTTTAATTTGAATCTCCCTGATGGCTAGTGATGATGAACATTTTTTCATGTGTCTGATAGCCATTTGTATGTCTTCATTGGAGAAGTCTCTGATTTGCAAAAATTTTGTTTGGAGTTTCTGCATTTCTATTTTTTGAAAATTTATGAAAGATTGATGTTAATTATTCTTTAGAAGTTTGGTAGACTTCACTAGTGATGCCAATCTGGTCCTTTGTTGTTGTTATTGTTTTGTTTTGTTTTTCTTTTTCCCATGTAAGAAAATTTTTTCAAGATTTTACTTATTTATTTGACAGTGAGAAAGAGAGAGGGAGAGAGCACACAAGCAGGGGTAGTGGGAGAGAGAGAAGCAGGCTCCTTGCTGAGCAGGAAGCTTGATATGGTGCTTGATCATGACCTGAGCTGAAGGCAGACTCTTAACCAATTTAGCTACCCATGTGCCCCAAGAAGTTTTTAATTGCTCTTTACTTGTCATAGGTTTATTCAGATTTTCTATTTCCTCTTCAGTCATATTCTGTAGTTTTTATCATTCTAGGAATTTATTTCATCAGGTTATCTAATTTTTGGCATACAGTTTTCATAGTGTTCCCTTGAATCATTTTTTAAACATTTCTGTTAGCTTGGCAGTAACTTTTAGTCTTTTATTCCTGATTTTAATATTTTGGGTTTTCCTCTTTTTCTTTATTTTAACTTTTTACAAAGCAAATGTATTTCTGTATCTATTGTGTAGTTAAAAAAAAAAACAAAGGGAAAAAAAGGAAGATGTATACAAAATAAAAAAGCATATTAAAATGGGGATCTGGTAAGTTGGTAATTCCCTGACATTATTTCTCCTCTATGGGCTTAAGTTTCTTATCAGGAAGTTGATATGTTGGTTCATTGTTGCTGAAATGGTTGAAAGCCTCTGTATTCTATTATTTACATGATCAAGTATGGGATTAAAGACCATGGTTGGGAATATTTGTAGACAGAAAGTAGACCAGTTTGGGAGAAGCCTAGTCTTCCTGGAGGACATAGTAGAAGCTAAGGATGGAAATGAAAATTGAAGCCAAATTATGGTAATGTTTGAATTCTAGGGTGAGAGATTTGGACTTGGTAATGGGGAACTATTGAGGATTTTGGAGGCTGAGACTAGCCAATCAATGTAATAGTTAAGGAAATTGTTCTGATAATGACAAATGGGAGGAATTAGAACTGGGAGATAACCCAGGGAAATCACCTAGGGAGAGGGGACCATGACAATGGAAATGGACTAGGAAGAGATGAAGACCAGTGATATTTTCTGATTTGGAAAGCACTCCCTGGAACTGCTGAGGCAGGAGGGATGGGGAGGAATTAGAAATCTTGCTCATCCTTGTGTCTTGTAGTTAGTGGTGAGGCAAAGAATAGGTCCAAAATAGACTTTTGTTAAATTGCATTGCATTAACCCAACTTTGCTTAGCGTTCAGTAAAGGTTAAAGAAAATAGTCTTCAAGTACTCTGAGAAGACTTCCAGGAAAGTCTTCCAACTTGCCAGTCTCTAGACATTTGCTTGTCTCAATCCCACTCCGACAGATATCCTTGTTCCTTCCCACTGGAACTGTTCCAGAGAGTCATCTCATTCCAGCCACCCAAAAGCCAGTATTTTGAATTGACTTGTCTTAAACTCCTGAGACGAAAATAAATGTTTCATTTTAAATCTCTTAAAAGCCTGCGTTTGGTACCCTTTTTATCACAGAGTTTAGCTTACATTGTGAAAAGCTGGGAAAACCTAATGGATGAGGCTTTTATTGTTTCACATAGATGACATGTATATGATGTGCTTGCTTCAATGCCTTAGAATCACTTTTTGAACAGATCTGTTCCTTGACTAATCATCCTTCATCACTGCCTATTGATTGTATTATAGGGCAGCTGTTAGCATATTGAAGACACAAAGTTGACCTTTGAAAGATGGAGAGACTTCCAAAAGAACATTTATAAAAGATGAAAGTTTCTGAATGGAGATACATTTTTGCACATTTGGCTGTGTATGCAAAGTGCATTAAAATGAAGTGTTCTTTACTTGCTATGGCCTATGACAAATACATAGACTATATGCTGGTGATATTTCTAGGTTTGCTGGGTGGTAACCAACCCTCATTCTCTATGAGGCAAAAAGAGAGGGGAGAATGCACAGAGTTTAGAAATAACTAATGTTCCTCTAGCTCCATCCCAAAGCTTCTGTCGTTCTAAGGCCACTCACCAACAGGCCTTTCTGGTGGCAGAAATAGTGATGCATCTAAATTGCTTGATCTCAGGTTTTGGAGGCAAGAAAGTAGAGAAAGTTTGTGCAGGGGGAAAGGGTATGGAAGGGAAAGATGGACTATTGATTAAAACTGTTGAGACAACTGACAAGCTCTTTTTCTAAGTACCCTGGCAGATTTTACCACTCCTACTAATGTTCCACCCTTCCCTTTTCCCTGACCCCCTGGCCTTCCACCTTCTTAGGACTAGGGAGATAAACCATCTCCCTGATTTAAGCTGTCATCCCAGATCCAGAAACATCTCACACAGCCTCCCCAAAAGGGGTTTTCCTGTATCACTTTGCCTTTATGTTTTGGGATGTATAGTTTCAACACTTACCAACTGTATCTATTTCTGATGATTCTGATAATTCTCAGATCATCTTAGCCCAAGCCCTTCCCTACTCTTTCCTGTTTTCCATAAAACCAGAGGTGCAAAGATGCTAGTACTGTCATTAAGAAAACAGGCTTTGAAGTCAGACCACTTCATTCCTATCCCAGCTTTTCTGCTTTCCTAACTGTGTGACTTGGGAGAAATTCCTTAACTTTTCTGAGCCCCAGTCTCCTCTTCTGTGAAATAGAGATAAGAATGGTATATGCTAGCATGACTGAGTAACAGTTGAAAACTCTTTGCATAGTGATTGCTGTATAGTAAGTGCTCAATCAACTGTTGCTATTATGTGGTTTGGGGACATTCTGTCATGTCCACTCCAACATTGAAGATGTAGAGATCTTTACATACCTAAGGCATTTTACAGTCAAATTTTAATTATTATTTGTACATCTTTTGGTGTTAATGAACACTGAAGGTCCCGTTTTCAAGATGCTCCGTTCAGTATCCAACTTTGGTTTCCATGCTCATAGGTATTATGTTTGATCAATACCTGAGATATATAGCTTCATATTTTTTTTAATCCAGCTGTGCTACTTAGATATGCTCAAGAACAAATGAGTTCTGTTTGGGGCACCTGGGTGGCTCAGTCAGTTAAGCATTTGCCTTTGGCTCAGGTCATGATCTCAGGGCCCTGGGATTGAGCCTCCCTTCTTGGCAGGGAGTATATTTCTCCCTCTCCTTCTGTGTACTCTCTCTATATACATCAAATTAAAAAAATGGGTTCTGTTTGATGTAACTCTTTTCTCCTCTGAAATCTTAGATAAGAAACCTCTCGGAGATAATTTAGTTGTATCATTCCGCATCCTTCATTTCTCAGATAGGTCATCAGAGGCCTAGAGAGGATTAAAATCATGCTTAAAGCCAGCAAGCCACATAGAGTCAAACCAGGGGCCTCTGGTTGAGTGTTCTATGACTACTTGAAGAATTTAGTTTATCCTTTTTTTTAGCCTGGCTAGAAACTTTTCAAAGAAGGAAACTATTATTATTTTTTTGCCTGCTTCCACAGCTCTGGGTGAACCAGGAGGATGGGGTGGAGGAAGGGCCCAGTGATGTGCAGAATGGGCACCTGGACCCCAACTCAGACTGCCTCTGTCTGGGCCGGCCACTACAGAACCGGGACCAGATGCGAGCCAATGTCATCAATGAGATCATGAGCACCGAACGTCATTATATCAAGCACCTCAAGGACATTTGTGAGGTAGGCCCAGCTATGATAGTGTATGTGGGGGCACCCAGGGTGGGGGGAAAGAACATTTTCATGAAGAACCAACAACGCTGCTGAGCTTTCCTGTGACAGTTCCAAGATATTGAAAAGAGCACCTGGATTGGCCTCCTATATTCTGCTCAGTGGGTGAAATAGCTCCCTTGGAGCTTCTCAGTCCCTGTATCAGTTTCTCTTTCTCTGTCTAAGTTTCATCTTTCATTTTCATATTCCTTCTTTTTCTATGTCTCCCTGCTTCCCTCACCCCATCTTCCCTTCCCTCAACCTCTACCTCTATGCTTTTAGCTTCTGATTTTGTTGTTGCCACACCACATAAGAGCCTGACTTCATTCATTAAAGCACAGACACATCTCCCTCCAACTCAGTGGTTCACAAACCTAAATGTACAGAACAGTCCTGGAGTGCCTTGTTGAACATGCAGATTCCAGCCTCCTCTGCCTCCCCAAAGTTGTGAAATCTCAGTCTGGGGTAAACCAAGTCATCTCTATGTCTAAGAGGCATTCCTATTGAAACTGATGCTATTGGTCCTCTTCCTTCACTTGAACAACACTTGAATAGTGCTTAGGGGGAGGAATCTGGATGAGATAAGGATGGAGTAGATAAATCCCAGCTCCTTCAACATGCCACTTTGCTCCCCAGATGTGGCTCCACATTCCCTGACTCTATCCCTTCCATCTTTCTAACCTGAGTAAGAATGAGAGCCCTTTTTCTCATCCTCTCTTGAGCTCATGAGACAAGCCGACATTTTCAAAGGGCATGTTACTGAACAGTTTGGGAATACCAATGGGAAATGGAGGAAAGAATGTTTTAAAAAATCTCTCTCTCTCTCTCTCTTTCTCTCTCACACACACACACACACACACACACACACACACACAATATTCTGCTTGACCCAGGGAAAACTCTACTTTGAATATGTTTATCCCCTTCTTTCCAGATGAGGGGTCAGGTCCTAATATCTGTCCCCTGAGTGCTATTGAGTGAGGTCAGGACCTGCTCTGGAATCAATAATACAGATTTGACACTTTTAAAAATTCTTGTTTCTTTAGAATATTGTTACCCAATAGAACTCCCTATGGTGATAAAATACTTCTGCATTCTCCAATGTGGTACTGACAAGCCAGCCTTCTATGGCTATTGAGTGGTTGAGACATGGCTATTACGATTGAGAAATGGAATTTTAAATTTTATTTAGTTTTAATTTAAATAGACACAGGACTAAATGGCACCCACATTGGACAGTGCAGATCTAGAAAGATCAAATCCAGGGACTATGGGCCTTAATTTTTTTCACCTCAACTCATTTTTTTCCTCCCTTCCAGGGAGGTTGATGGTTATCTCTACTTCCCCTCTATGAAGCAGTAGAGTAGAAAGAACAACCCTGTGGGGACATGGAATGCTCACTTTCACATCCTCACTTAGTCTCTTAGGATCTCCTTGGCCTTGAAGTTGCCTCTTAACTCCTCTGACTTTTTATTTTTCTGATATGTCCAGTGGGCTTAACTACACCAAAGCCTTAAGTTCTTGATAAACTAAGTAAACATAATATTATAGTCATTTGTAAAAAGGTAGTTTTCTTTTCCTTTCCTTTTCATCTATTCACCCAAACATCCATGTCTTTCTTTTATCTTTTCCTCTTCCTTACCTTCATACAAATAGCTGAAAATTACCCTCTGAAATGTGCTATGTGGCATTGGGAATCAAACCACTGATATGTCATTCATTCAGCAAACATATTATAGAGTTCTGCTCCACACTAGCCTTGGACATATCTCTTATCCTCAAAGTGTTCTGCTTTAGACTGGCATCTGAATCACCTGGGGGCTTGTTAGAAATACAGAATCTTTAGTTACACTTCAGACCTACCAAGTAACATTCTGCATTTTAACAAGGTTCCTATTTGACTTACATTATATATTAAAGTTTGAGGAGCACTGCTATAAAATGCTAGCTGTCTTGTAATGGCATAGGGTCTGTCTGATATTTACCTGACAGCTGAGGGATGCTATCAAGATCTAAGTTGGGTCATATCACTCCTCTGCTCAAAACCATATGACGACTGACAATCTCTCCTTGAGCAAAAGTCAGTTTCTTACTATTACTTACAAAGTCCTGTGTGATCAACATATTCTTACCTCTATGACTTCATCTCCATCACCTTTCCCATATTCGGTCCCTACTCCAGACACTCTGGTCTCTTGCTGTTCCTAAAAAAAATGTCTGGCATGCCCCTTGCAACAGATTTTGGACTGGCTTTTCTTTCTGCCTAGAGCACTCCTGTTCCTGATATCTTCATGGTTCCCATTTCCACCTCCTTCAAGTCTTTATTCAGATATCACCTTCTCCTTGAGATTTTCCTTGAACTTTCTATTTAAAATTGTAATTGTACTGTCTTTCCCTCTTTCCTGCTTTATTTTGCTCTATTTTACATATTACTAGCTGACATATTGTATGTTTTGCTTACATGTTTTCCTTACTGCTCTTCTCTCCTATAGAGTATAAATTCCATGAAGGGCAGGGGATTTTACCTGTTAATTTACTGATATTTCCCCAATACCTAGCACAGAGAGGATCATTGCAAAGTAGTCTGCACCAAGATCTCCAGCTCAGAGAGAAGCCACAGACTGCTCTTCTCTGAATCCTCCAGAACACACTGTCTCCTCCTCTGGAGAGGAACCTAGCACAGTTCCTGGCACATGGCACGTGCTCAGTAAATACTGTTGGAAGTTAAAATTAAATACAAGGCCTCTAAGGGGGCAAGATGGCAGAGGGGTAAGGGACCCTATTTCAGTTGGTCCCCTGGATTGAGCTGGATATCTACCAGAGCTCTCTGAACACCCATGAAATCAGCCTGAGATGTAAGATTACACACTTCTGGATCTGTATGGGGGCAGAAGCTCATCAGTTGAAAGGTACAAAGGACAGAGTTGGAATTGCACAGACAGATATCAGAGAATAAACAGAAGGGTGAGGGAGCCACCAGAAATGAGCCATTGGAAAGTAATACCCCAATGTGAAAGTGCTCCTGCCTTTGTGGACCAGCTATAGCTTGGAGAGACCAGTGGCTGCAAGATGGAAAGGGACTGATAACAGCACTCAAACAGAACAAAGGGACTTAAGGGAAAATTCTTGGGACCAGGTAGCCACAGGCGCAGACATAAGCCTACTGACCTGGGACCAGCCACAGCTGCTGCCCACCCATGCTTGAGAGGCTCCAGCTGAACATGAGTCCTGGGAATGGCAGCCACTAGGACTGGGCTCACCCAGACAAGTATCACTTGCGTTTTTGATGGCACAGGGGTACAGAGACAAGCAGGGGCCTCAGATGACCACTGAGAGGGTCACTGAGGGTGCTCACTGCCTGTGGGAGTCTGCAGTATTCAACAGGGCTTGCGGAGGTAGTAGAGACAGTGTGTTCTGGAGGATTCAGAGAAGAGCAGTCTGTGCCTTCTCTCTGAGGCAGAGATCTGGGTGCAGACAGTTTACTTTGCTCTGACTCTCTCTGAAAAGGCATGGAAAGCCACCAAAGAACAAAAGCCTCCAGAGAACAAAAGCCCATAAAACTGATTTCCATAGAGCCCAGCCCCTTGATAGGGGGCAGGGCAACTCCACCCAAGCAGGATAGACTGAAAAACAACACCGCAGGCCCCTACCTCACTCAAAAGACATGCTGAAAGAACAAGAGGACGACAAACACAGGGTCCCCCATAAAACTGTAAAAACCCAATACCAGGGGAAAAGAGTATATTAAGCTACTGGTATTGCCTCATAGACTATATTTCTTAGAGAAAACGTTTCTCTTTCTTTTTTAAAATTCTTTCTCATGATTCTTCTTTTTTTTTTTTTTACCCACTCACCATTTCAACTAGATGTTCAATAAAACATATTCCATAATAACATTTTGATTTGAAGTTTTTCATATATATAATGTTCTTCCTTTTTTCTTTTTTAATATATAGATAGATAGATAGATACAAGCTTCAGTGTAGTGCTTTTTTCCCTACTCAATACTATCTTTATATATTTATACACCAGTTTTAGTTATCCTTATCTCTGGAAAGTTGAGTTCTTTAACAAAGATAACAAGATATACCCAGGAAGAACTGAAATACCTTTCCTTGCCCACATATCGGGGATTATAACCAGCCTCCCTTCACACCTCCCCTATTTATTTTTTATTCTTTTGTCAGTCTTTTTGTGTATTTGTTTGCTTTTGTTTTTGTACTTTATAAATCTTACACTTGGGGCTCATTTGGGCTGTTTTTTTTTCTTTTTCTTTTGTTGGACTTTTGTTTTGTTTGTTTTGTTTTTGTACTTTATAAATCTTATTCTTGGGGCTTATGTTGGCTGGATTTTTTTTTCTTTTTGGTGGTAACATTTGATTGCTCTGAAACCTCCCAGGGTGCACTTTGCCTGGATAGTGATTGTTATTTTTAGCTGTGCATCACCTCAACCACAACTCAACAGAATGACAAGTAGGAGGAATTCCCAACAAAGGAAAGACCTAGAGACAATGGCCTCTCCAGCAGATCTAATGGATGGATATGGATCTAAGCAAGATGTCAGAAATAGACTTCAGGGTAGCAGTTACATAGACAATAGTGAGGCTAGAGAAAGCTATTAATGGCAACAGAGATTTGTTAAGGGCAAAAGTGAGAGTAGATCTGCAGAACTTAAAAATACTATCAATGAGATCAAATCTAATTTAGATACTCCAACAGTTAGGGTAAATGAGGCAGAAGAATGAGTTAGTGATCTTTAAGACAAACTGATAGAGAAGGAGGATCAGGAGGAGGCCTGGAACAAGCAACATAAAGTCCATGAAAACAGAATTAGAGAAATTGATGACACCATGAAACGTTCCACTGTCAGAATTACTGGGATTCCTGATGGGGTGGAGAGAGAGAAAGGACTAGAACATATACTTGACCATATAGTAGCTGAGAACTTCCCTAATCTGGGGAATGAAACAATTGATTGTGTTCTAGAGGCAGACAGGACAGCCTCCAAAGATCAATGAGGGCAGATCAATCCTCTGCATGTGATGGTAAAACTCAAAAATCTTAGAACCAAATAAACCATTTTAAGGGCAGCGAGGGGGAAGATATTCCTTACATACAGAGGGAGGAACATCAGAATAACATCAGACCTGTACAGAGACCTGGCAAGCCAGAAGGGGCTGGCAACACATATTCAGGGTAATACATGTGAACAATATGCAGCCAAGAATTTGTTATTCAGCAAGGCTGTCATTCAGAATAGTTGGAGAGATAAGAAGCTTCCAGGACTGGCCCAGAATGAAAGAATATACGACCACTAAGCTGGCCTTGCAAGATATATTAAGAGAGTTCTATAAAAGCAGAAAAAAAAAACCCAAGAGTGATACAGAACAGAGATGTAAAGAGACAATCTATAGAAAAAAGGACTTCACGGAAAAATGATGAAAAATCCTATCTGTCAATAGTCACTCTCACTGTGAATGGCCTAAATGCTCACATAAAATGGCACAGATAGTAGACTGGATGAAAAGACAGGACACATCCATATGCTGTCTACAAGAGACTCATTTTGAACCTAAAGATACATCCAGATTGAAAGTCAAGGGATCTTTCATGCCAACAGACTACAAAAGAAAGATGGGGTAGCAATTCCCATATCAGACAAACTAGATTTTAAGATAAAGACAGTAGTAAGAGATACAGAAGGAGAATATATCATTTTTAAATTGTATATCCAACAAGAAGATGTAACAATTGTAAGTATCTATGCCCCCAACATGGGAGCAACCAACTGTTAACCAAAATAAAGAGACATATTGATAATGTTAATTGTAGGAGATCTTAACACTCCACTCTCAGCGATAGACAGATCAACTCAGCAGAAAATCAAAGAAACAAGAGCTTTAAATGACACACTGGACAAGATGGACCACATAGATATATACAGAACATTCCACCCTAAAACAACAGAATACCCATTCCTCTCAAGCACGCATGGAACTTGCTCCAGAATAGACCACATACTGGTTCACAAGTCAGGTCTCAACCAGTACCAAAAGACTGAGTTTATTCCCTCCATATTCTCAGACCACAATGCTTTGAAACTGGAACCAACCACAAGAAAAAGTTTGGAAGAAATTTAAATACTTGGAAGCTAAAGACCATCCTGCTCAAGAATGTTTGGATCAATCAGGAAATCAAAGAAGAACTTAATCAATTCATGGAAACCAATGAGAATGAAGACACATTGATTCAAAACCTATGGGATAGAGCAAAGGTGGTCCTAAGGGGAAAAACATACCCATCCAAGACTTAGTCAAAAAAATAGAAAAATCTCATTGTGGTTTTGATTTGTATTTCCCTGATGCCGAGTGATATGGAGCACTTTTTCATGTGTCTGTTGGCCATCTGGATGTCTTCTTTGCAGAAATGTCTGTTCATGTCATCTGCCCATTTCTTGATTGGATTATTTGTTCTTTGGGTGTTGAATCTATTTCTATTTCTACATAGAATACACAAACTATCTTTAAATCTTAAAGATCTAGAGAGTCAACAACAAATTAAGCTTAACCTAGGCACGGGAAGGGAAATAATTAAGTTTAGAGCAGACATCAATGAATCAGAAACCAGAAATACAGTAGAACAAATGAACAAAACTGGAAGCTGGTTCCTTGAAAAATTTAGTAAGTTTGATAAACCACTGGCCAAACTTATCCAAAAGAAAAGAGAAAGGACCCAAATTAATAAAATTATGAACAAAAGGGGGAGATCATGACTAACACTAAGGAAGTGGAAACAATCATCAGAAATTATCAATTGCTATGCCAATATGTTAAGAATCCTAGAAATGGCTGCATTCCTAGAAATCTATAAACATCCAAGACTGAAAAGGAAGAACTTGACAACCTGAAAACACCAATAACTAGTAAGGAGATTGAAACAGTGATCAATAACCCCCAAAACAAGAGTTCAGCACCCGATGGATTCCCTGGGGAATTCTACCAAACATTCAAAGAAGAAATCATACCTGTTCTCCTGAAGCTGTTTCAAAAATATAGAAACAGAAGGAAAACTTCCAGACTGTTTCTAGGAGGCCAGCATTATTTTTATCCCCAAACCAAGCAAAGACCCCATAATAAAGGAGAATTTCAGACCCATATACCTGATGAATATGGATGCCAAATTTCTCCACAGGATCCAAGAATACATTGAAAGGATTATGCATTGTGACCAGGTGGGATTTATCCCTGGGATGCACGGGTGCTTCAATATTCATAAATCAATCATGTGATAGAACACATAGATAAGTGAAGAGACAAGAATCATATGGTCCTCTTAATTGATGCAGAGAAAACATATGACAAAATACAGCATTTTTTCCTGAATAAAACTCTTCAGAGTATAGGGATAGAGGGAACATTCCTCACTTTCATAAAATCAGTCTATGAAAAAACCACAGTGAATATCATTCTCAGTGGGGAAAAGCTGAGAACCTTCCCATTGAGATCAGGAACACGACAAGGATTCCCACTCTTCCTGCTATTGTTCAACATAGTATTAGAAGTCCTAGCAACAACAACCAGAAAACAAAAAGAAATAAAAGGTGTTTAAATTGGCAAAGTAGAAGTCAACCTCTCTCTCTTTGGAGATGACATGATACTTCATAGGGAAATCCCAGAAGTCTCCAACCCCAAATTACTAGAACTTATACAGCAGTTCAGTAATGTAGCAGGGCACAAAATCAATACACAAAAATTGTTTGCTTTCTCATACATGAAGAATGAAACCACCAAAAGATAAATTAGAGAATCAATTCCATTTTCAGTAGCACCCAAAACCATAAGATATCTCAGAATAAACCTAAGGAGGTAAAGTATCTGTACTCTAGGAACTAGAAAACACTCATGAAAGAAACTGAAGAAGACATAAAAAGATGGAAAAACATTGCATTCTCATGGCTCAGAAGAATATATATACTCTGTATCTAGAAACTACAGAATACTTATGAAGGAAACTGAATAAGACTCAAAAATTTAGAAAAATGTTCCTTGCTCATGGATGGGAAAAAATAAACATCATTAAAATGACTTTGCTGCCAAGAGCAATCTGTATTTTCAGTGCCATCCCAATCAAAATACCAACAGCATTTTTCAAAATGCTCAACATTGGCTACAGCAACTTATTTCAAGACATGTCTCCAAGGGAATCTCAGTAGCTCAGTTGGTTAAGTGACTGCCTTCAGCTCATGCCGTGTTCCTGGAGTTCCAGGATTTTGTCCCCCATTGGGCTCCCTGAGAGCACTTCTCCCTCTGACCTTCTCTCCTCTCATGCTCTCTCTCTCTCATTCTCTCTCTCCCATAAATAAATAAAATCTTAAAAAAAAGACAGGTCTCCACAGGCAAGGGAAACAAAAGCAAAAATGAACTTTCAGGAGTTCATCAAGATGAAAACCTTCTGCACAGCAAAGGAAACAGTCAGTAAAACAAAGAGATGACCCACAGAATGGGAGAAGATATTTGCAAATGGCACTACAGACAAAGGGCTGATATCCAAGAGGTATAAGAAACTTCTTAAACTTAACACCCCAAAACGATAATCAAGTCAAAAATTGGGCAGAAGTCGTGAGCAGACACTTGTACAAAGAAGACATACAAATGCCTCATAGACACATCAAAAAGTGTTCACCATCATTAGCCATCAGGGAAATTCAAATCAAAACCATATTGAGATACCACCTTACACCAGTTAGAGTGGAAAAAGTTGACAAGACAAGAAAGAACAAATGTTGGAGAAGTTGTGGTGAAAGGGGAACCCTCTTACACTGTGGGAATGCAAATTGGTGCAAGTATTTTGGAGGAAAATAGTGTGGAGGTTTCAAAAATAGAACTATGTATGACCCACTACTGGGTATTTACCCCAAAGATACAGATGTAGTGAAAAGAAGGACCATATGCACCCCAATGTTCATAACAGCAATGCCCACAATAGCCAAAATGTGACAAGAGCCAAGATGCCCTTCAAAAGATGATTAAGAAGGGATGGTCCATATATACAATGGAATATTATGCCTCCATCAGAAAGGATGAATACCCAATTTTTGCATCAACATGTATGGGACTGAAAGAGATTATGCCAAGTAAAATGAGTCAAACAGAAATAGCCAATTAGCATATGCTTTTACTTATTTGAGGAAGATATGGTATAGCATGGAGGACATTAAGAGAAGGGAAAAATGAAGGAGGATAAATCAGAGTGGGAGAAGAACAATGAGAGACTATGGACTCTGAGAAACAAAATGAGCATGTTAGAAAAGAAGGGGCATAGGGGAAATGGTGAGCCTGTGGTTGGGTATTAAGGAGGGATTGCATGGAGCACTGGGTGCTATACACAAACAATGAATCATGGAGCACTACATCAAAAACTAATGATGTACTGTATGTTGAATAACATAACACAATAAAAAAATAAGAAAAAATATAGTTGCTTACATGCATGTATTATCTTCAGCAAAGAATATTTACATCTTGTGCCATGTGATTTTCCAATAGGGCAGATGATATTAGCCTTATTCCTATTTTCTAGAGTAACAGACTTAAGTCTCTAATGTACAAAATTACCTTTTCAGAGTTCTCACTGGCACTGGCCCAGTAGAGTCCTTTCGTCTTAGAAGGATCTTTCGTTCTCAACTTCCAAACATCTTGGCCTCTTCTTATAGGTCACAAACTCAGTATAGCAACAGAGGTATTTATCTTTTCTGATTGCTGAGTAGTATTTCATTGTATATGTGAGCCACATTTTCTTTATCCATTCATCTGTTGAAGGACATCTTGGATCCTTCATAGTTTGCCTATTATGGATATTGCTGCTATGAACATTGGAATGCATATGTCCATTCCTTTCACTATATCTGTATCTTCAGGGTTCATACCTAGTAGTGAAATTCCTGGGTAGTAGGGTAGCTCTATTTAACTTTTTGAGGAACCTCCATACTGTTTTCTAGAGTGACTGGAACAGCTTGCGTTCCCACCAGTGGTGTCAGAGGGTTCCCCTTTTTCCACATCCTCGCCAGCATTTGTGGTTTCCTCTCTCATTAATTTTTGCCATTCTAACTGGTGTATAGTGGTATCTCAATGAGGTTTTTATTTATATTTCCCTGATAACTAGTGATATTGAACTTTTTTTCATGTGTCTTTTATCCATATAAATGTCTTCTTTGAAGAAATGTCTGTTCATGTCTCTGCCCATTTTTTTGACTTGATTATTTATTTTCTGGGTGTTGAGTTGGAGAAGTTCTTTATATATCTTGGATACTAGCCCTTTATCTGTAGTGTCATTTGGAAATATCTTTTCCCATTCCATGGGTTGCCTCTTTGTTTCGTTGACCATTTCCATTGCTGTTCAGAAGCCTTTTATCTTCATGAAGTCTCAAAAATTCATTTTTGGTTTTGTTTCCCTTGCCTTTGGAGACATGTCTTGAAAGTAGTGTGGCTGATGGTGAAGAGGTTACTGCCTGTGTTCTCCTCTAGGATTTTGATGGATTCCTGTCTCACATTGAGGTCTTCCATTCATGTAGAGTTTATCTTTCTGTGTGGTGTAAGAGAATGGTCGAGTTTCATTCTTCTGTATATAGCTGTCCGATTTTACCAGCACCATTTATTGAAGAGACTATCTTTCTTCTACTGGATTTTTTTTCTGCTTTTTCAAAAATTAGTTGACCATAGAGTTGAGGGTCCATATCTGGGCTCTCTATTCTCTTCTATTGATCTATTTGACCATTTTTTGACCATGCTGTCTCGGTGATCATAGCTTTGTAATAAAGCGTGGAATCAGGCAACGTGATGCCCATGAAGCTTTGTTTTTCTTTTTCAACATTTCTACAGCAATTTGGGGTCTTTTTCACTCCATACAAATTTAAGGATTATTTATTCTAGCACTTTAAAAATGTCACTGAGGGGCACCTGGGTTGCTCACTGGGTTAAGCCTCTGCCTTCGGCTCAGGTCATGATCCCAGGGTCCTGGGATCAAGCCCTGCATCAGGCTCTCTGCTCGGTGGGGAGCCTGCTTCCCTCTTCCTCTGCCTGACTCTCTGCCTACTTGTGATTTCTGTCTGTCAAATAAATAAATAAATAAATAAATAAATAAATAAATAAATAAATCTTTTAAAATGTCACTGATATTTTGATTGGGATGGCATTGAAAGTATAGATTGCTCTCAGCAGCATAGACATTTTAACAATGTTTATACTTCTGATTTTGAGCAGGGAATGTTTTTCTGAGTTTGTGTGTGTTGTGTGTGTGTGTGTGTGTCTTATTCAGTTTCCTTCTGTAATTTTTCTGTAGTTTCTAGAGTAGAGGTAATTTCCCTCTTTATTTATGATTATTTCAAGTTATCTGAAGGTTGTTGGTGCTATTGTAAATGGAATGATTTCCTAATTTCTCTTTCTGCAGTTACATTGTTAGCATATAGGAAAGGAACTGATTTCTGTTCATTCATTTTGTATTCTGCCACATTGCTGAATTGTTGTAAGAGTTCTAGCAGTTTGGTGGTGGAGTCTTTCAGGTTTTCCACATAAATTATCATGTCACCTGTGAAGAGAAAGAGTTTGACTTCTTCTTTTCCAGTTGGAATACATTATATTTCTTTTTGTTTTCTGGTTGCTGTTTCTAGGACTTGTAGTACTATGTTGAACAATAGTGGTGAGAGTGGGTATCATTGTAATGTTCCTAATGTTAAGGTAACAGCTCTCAGCTTTTCCTCATTGAGAATGTTGTTCACTATCGGCTTTTCATAGATGGATTTTATGAAATTGAGGAATTTTCCCTTAATCCCTATGCTCTGAAGAGGAGCATAATCATGAAAAGTTGCTATATTTTGCCAAATGCTTTCTCTGCATCAATTGAGAGAACCATGTGGTTCTTGGCTTTTCTCTTATTTATGTGTTTTATCACACTGATTGATTTATGAATGTTGAAGCACCCTTGCATCCCAGGGATAGATCCCATCTGGTCACAATGCATAATCCTTTTGTATTCTTGGTTCCTCTGAGCTAGGAGATCTTGTGGAGAATTTTGCATCCATATTCATGGGGATATTATTTCATAATTCTACTTTTTATGGGGTCTTTGCCTGGTTTGGGGATCAGGGTAATGCTGGGTTCATAGAATGAGTTTGGAAGTTTTGCTTCTGTTTATTGTTGGAACAGCTTCAGGAGAATAGGAATTATTTCTTCCTTGAATATTTGGTAGAATTCCCTAAAGAATCCATTAGACCCTGGACTCTTGTTTTTTGGGAGGTTATTATTATTTTTTTTAATCACTGCTTCAATATCACTCCTGGTTATTGTTCTATTCAGGTTGTCAACTTATTCCTGTTTCCATCTTGGTTGTTTATAGATTTCCTGGTAGGCATCCATTTCATCCAGGTTGCTTAATTTATTGGCATATAGTTGTTGATAATAATTTCTAGTAATTCTTACTATTTCCTTGGTGTTAGTCATGATATCTCCCCTTTAATTCATAATTTTATTAATTTGGGTCCTTTTTCTTTTCTTTTGGCTAAGTCCAGCCAGTGCTTTATTAATTCCTTCAAAGATCCAGCTTCCTGTTTTGTTGATCTGCTCTACTGTATTTCTGGTTTCTAATGCACTGATCTCTGCTTTAATCTTAATTACTTCTCCTCTTATGCATGGCTTAGGCTTTGTTTGCTCTTTTTTCTCCAGTTCTTTAATATCTAAAGCTAATTTGTGTTTGGGATCTAATTTTTGAGTGAGGCTTGGATGGGTATTTATTTTTCCCTTCAGACTACCTTTGCTCTATCTGATATGTTTTTGGGTCAGTGTATCTCCATTCTCTTTGGTTTCCATGAATTGATTACGTTCTTCTTTGATTTCCTGGTCGACCCAAACATTCTTGAGCAGGATGGTCTTTAGCTTCCAAGTGTTTGGATATCTTCCAAACCTTTTTTTGTGGTTGAGTTCCAGTTTCAAAGCATTGTGGTCTGAGAATATCCAGGGAATAATCTCAGTCTTTTGGTATCAGTTGAGACCTGATTCATGACCCAGTGTGTGGTCTATTTTGGAGAAAATTCCATGTGCTTTCAAGAAGAATGAGTATTCTGTTGTTTTAGTTTGGAATTTTCTGTATATATCTATGAGGTCCATCTGGTCCAATGTGTCATTCAAAACTCTTGTTTCTTTGTTGATTTTCTGCTTAGATGATCTGTCTATTATTTAGAGTGGCATGTTAAGATCCCCTACAATTATTGTATTCTTATCAATTTGACTCTTTATTTTAGATTTTCTCAGTGGACAGACCCCTTAAGAATGATGTAGTGTCCTTCTTTATCTCTGACTACAGTCTGTAGTTTAAAATCTAATTTTTCTGCTATGAGAATCACTACCCCAGCATTCTTTTGAGGCCTGTTGGCATGAAAGATGTTTTTCCACCCCTTCACTTTCAGTCTGGATATATCTTTAGGTTCAAAATGCATCTCTGGGACGCCTGGGTGGCTCAGTTGGTTAAGCCACTGCCTTCGGCTCAGCTCATGATCCCAGGGTCCAGGAATCAAATCCCGCATCAGGCTCCTTGCTCAGCAGGGAGCCTACTTCTCTCTCCGCCTCTGCCTGCCACTCTGCCTGCTTGTGTGCTCTCTCTCTCTCTCTCTGACAAATAAATAAATAAATACAATCTTTTAAAAAATATGTCTCTTGTAGACAGCATATGGATGGGTTGTGTTATTTTACCCAGTCTTCAACTGGGTAAATGACTACCCTGTGTGATTGTATGGGATCATTTATGCCATTCACATTGAGAGTGATTATTGAAAGATAAGTTTTTATTGAAATCATATTGCCTGTGAAGTTCTTGTTTCTATAGATTGTCTCTATAAATTTCTGTTCTATATCACTCTTGTGTTCTTTCTCCTTTTGTGGAATAGCCCTTAATATTTCTTGGAAGACCATCTTGGTGGTCACATATTCTTTCAGTTTCTGCTGGTCTTTTCTCCCAGTCTAAGAATTCCTTTCCATCCATTCTTAATGATAGTCTTGGCGGATAAAGTATCATTGGGTTCCTGTTCTTCTCATTTAGTACCCTGAATATGTCTTGCCAGCCCTTTCTGGTTTGCCCAGTCTTTGTGGAGAAGACTGACATTATTCTGACATTCCTCCCTTTGTATGTAAGAAATCTCTTCCCCCTTGCCACCTTCAAGATTGTTTCCTTGGATCTAAGATTGGTAAATTGTATTATATGTTGTGGCATCAGTCTGTTATCATTGAACTTGGCAGGGGTCTTCTCTGCCTCTTGTTTCCTACCTGAAATTAGAGAAGTTCCCAGCTACAATTTGCTCAAACATATCTTCTAGACCACCACCCCCCCTCTGTGTCTCTCTCTACCCCCTCAGGGATCCTGATAATTCTGATACTGGAATGTTTCATTGAGTCACTAATCTCTCTCAGTGATTCCTTGCATTTTACTTTATTTTTGCCATGCTATCTCAATTTCCTACTTTTCTATCATCTTATCCCCTATCTCACTAATTCATTCTTCTTCCTCATTTACCATGGCAGTCAGAGTATCCAGTTTAGACTGCATTTCATTCATAGCATTTTAACGTTCCACCTGATCAGACCCCAGTTCTACCCTTAGAGATTCTATATTGTGGTTAATATTTTTCTCAAGCCTAGATATGGCCTTGATAGTTGTTACTCTGAAGTCAATTTCTGACATCTTCTTTGTATTAATATCTATTCTGTTGCAAAGGCCATGGTGTCTGAATCATTCCTTTGTTGGGGGTTCCTCCTCTTAGTCATTCTGTTGAGAGGTACATGAGGGAATTACAGAGTCCATTTTATTGACCATAAACCAAGCAAGATGCACCTGTTTGGGACCTTAGGGTTGTTGGCCTCTTGTTCTTCCAGCCTGTCTTCTGGGGAAGTGGCCAGTTGTGCTGTTACTCAGGCAACCCTGTTTGGCAGAGTTGCCCTGCCTCCATGGTGGGGAGTGGTGGATTTGGTGAAAACCATTTTGGGGGGATTTTTGTTCTCTGGTGGCTTTCCCTGGTGGCTTTCTACATCTCTTCTGAGAGAGTAGAAATTGCCATATCCAAACTTCTGTCTCAGAACAGAGTGATCACTGTCTATTTTCCGGAAAGCCCTCCAGGCCATACTGACTCTGTTTTTTGCCTGTGCTGCTAAAAACTGCAGCATCCTGGTGTGCACACCCCACAGCAGCACTCCCAGCCCTCAGTTCCAGGTCTAGGCATGTCTTTGTCCTGTGTGCTTCTAAAACCACAAGCCACCCCAGTTCTTACCTGCACTCCCAAAGCTCCAGGTTTCAGCTTAGGGGATGCCCTAAATTTTTTCCCTGATGCTACTCATCTGTGAGCCTATGCCTGGTCCCCAGCATGGAAGTATTTTGCTTTTCCAGTGCAAGATCATGGATGCTCCCTTCCCCTTCCATTTATCTTCAGATATCTGCCCACAGAATCACAGCTTCCAGATTCATACCTCAAATCTAACCACCAGAGATAATCTGTTTGTAGAGATCCAGATGTATCATCTTACATCTCAGACTGATTCCATGGGTGTTCAGGATGGTTTCATAGATATCCAGTTCAATTGAGGGGACTGCTTGAAATAGAGTCCCCTACTCCTGACCGTCTTTTCCCCTACCCTCTCTTTATAACTTCCTAAGGAACTTCCATACTGTTTTCTAGAGGGGCTGCCCTAGCTTGCATTCTCATTAATGGTGTAAGGGAATTTCCCTTTCTCCACACCCATGCCAACATTTGTTGTTCCCTGTCTTTTTGATTTTAGCCACTCTAAGTGGCATAAGGTGGTATCTCATTGTGGTTTTGATTTGTGTTTCCCTGGAGACAAGTGATGCGGAGCACATTTTCATTTATCTGTTGGCCATTAGTATTTCTTTGTTTTTATTTTATAATTTTTTTATTTTATAAACATATAATATATTTTTATCCCCTGGGATACATAGCACATACCCTCCCCAATGTCCATAACCCCACCCCCATCCCAAACCCCCTCCCCCCAGCAACCCTCAGTTTGTTTTGTGAGATTAAGAGTCACTTATGCTTTGTCTCCCTCCCAATCCCATCTTGTTTCATTTATCGTCTCGTACCCCCTTAACCCCCCATATTGAATCTCCACTTCCTCATATCAGGGAGATAATATGATAGTTGTCTTTCTCTGCTTGACTTATTTCGCTAAGCATGATATGCTCTAGTTCAATCCATGTTGTCACAAATGGCAAGATTTCATTTCTTTTGATGGCTGCATAGTATTCCATTGTGTATATATACCACTCTTCTTTATCCATTCATCTGATGATGGACATCTAGGTTCTTTCCATAGTTTGGCTATTGTAGACATTGCTGCTATAAACATTCGGGTGCACGTGCCCCTTCAGATCACTATGTTTGTATCCTTAGGGTAAATACCCAGTAGTGCAATTGCTGGGTCATAGGGTAGTTCTATTTTCAACATTTTGAGGAACCTCCATGCTGTTTTCCAGAGTGGTTGCACCAGCATGCATTCCCACCAACAGTGTAGGAGGTTTCCCCTTTCTCTGCATCCTCACCAGCATCTGTCATTTCGTGACTTGTTAATTTTAGCCATTCTGACTGGTGTGAGGTGATTTCTCATTGTGGTTTTGATTTGTATTTCCCTGATGCCGAGTGATATGGAGCACTTTTTCATGTGTCTGTTGGCCATCTGGATGTCTTCTTTGCAGAAATGTCTGTTCATGTCCTCTGCCCATTTCTTGATTGGATTATTTGTTCTTTAGGTGTTGAGTTTGCTATGTCCTTTATAGATTTTGGACACTAGCCCTTTATCTGATAGGTGGTTTGCAAATAACTTCTCCCATTCTGTCAGTTATCTTTTGGTTTTGTTAACTGTTTCCTTTGCTGTGCAAAAGCTTTTGATCTTGATGAAATCCCAATAGTTCATCTTTGCCCTTGCTTCCCTTGCCTTTGGCGATGTTCCTAGGAAGATGTTGCTGCGGCTGAGGTCAAAGAGGTTGCTGCCTGTGTTCTCCTCAAGGATTTTGATGTATTCCTTTCTCACATTGATGTCCTTCATCCATTTTGATTCTATTTTCGTGTGTGTTTAAGAAAATGGTCCAATTTCATTTTTCTGCATGTGGCTGTCCAATTTTCCCAACAGCACTTATTGAAGAGGCTGTCTTTTTTTCCATTGGACATTCTTTCCTGCTTTGTTGAAGAAAGGTCTCAGGTACACAACCTAACCCTACACCTAAAGGAGCTGGAAAAAGAACAAGAAAGAAACCCTAAACCCAGCAGGAGAAGAGAAATCATAAATACCAGAGCAGAAGTAAATGAAATAGATACCAAAAAATCAATAGAACAAATCAACGAAACTAGGAGCTGGTTCTTTGAAAGAATTAATAAAATTGATATACCCCTGGCCCAACTTATCAAAAAGAAAAGAGAAAGGACCCAAATTAATAAAATCATGAATGAAAGAGGAGAGATCACAACTAACACCAAAGAAATACAGACAATTATAAGAACATACTATGAGCAACTTGACGACAACAAAATTACAATGTGGAAGAAATGGATGCATTCCTAGAGACATATAAACTACCACAACTGAAGTAGGAAGAAATAGAAAGCCTGAAGAGACTCATAAAGAGTAAGGAGATTGAAACAGTCATCAAAAATATCCAAACAAACAAAAGTCCAGGGCTAGATGGCTTCCCGGGGGAATTCTACCAAACATTTAAAGAAGAACTAATTCCTATTCTCCTGAAACTGTTCCAAAGAATAGAAATGGAAGGAAAACTTCCAAACTCATTTTATGAGGCCAGCATCACCTTGATCCCAAAACCAGACAAGGATCCCACCAAAAAAGAGAACTACAGACCAATATCCTTGATGGACACAGATGCGAAAATTCTCCCCAAAATATTAGCCAATAGGATTCAACAGTACATTAAAAGGATTATTTACCACGACCAAGTGGGATTTATTCCAGGGCTGCAAGGTTTGTTCAACATCAGCAAATCAATCAATGTGATACAGTACATCAATAAAAGAAAGAACAAGAAACATATGATACTCTCAATAGATGCTGAAAAAGCATTTGACAAAGTACAGCATCCCTTCCTGATCAAAACTCTTCAAAGTATAGGGAAAGAGGGCACATACCTCAATATTATCAAACCCATCTATGAAAAACCCACCACAAATATCATTCTCAATTGAGAAAAACTGAAAGCTTTTCTGCTAAGGTCAGGAACATGGCAGGGATGTCCATTATCACCACTGCTATTCAACATAATGCTAGAAGTCCTAGCCTCAGCAATCAGACAACAAAAGGAAATTAAAGGCATCCAAATAAGCAAAGAAGAAGTCAAACTATCACTATCATGATATGATACTATATGTGAAAAATCCAAAAGACTCCACTCCAAAACTGCTAGAACTTGTACAGGAATTCAGTAAAGTGTCAGGATATAAAATCAATGCACAGAAATCAGTTGCATTTCTGTACACCAACAACAAGACAGAATAAAGAGAAATTAAGGGGTCAGTCCCATTTACAATTGCACCCAAAACCATCAGATACCTAGGAATAAACCTAACCAAAGAGGCACAGAATCTATACTCAGAAAACTATAAAGTACTCATGAATGAAATTGAGGAAGACACAAAGAAATGGAAAAAGGTTCCATGCTCCTGGATTGGAAGAATAAATATTGTGAAAATGTCTCTTCTACCTAAAGCAATCTACACATTTAATGAAATTCCTACCAAAGTACCATCCATCTTTTTCAAAGAAATGGAACAAATAATCCTAACGTTTATATGGAACCAGAAAAGACCTCGAATAGCCAAAGGAATATTGAAAAAGAAAGCCAAAGTTGGTGGCATCACAATTCCGGACTTCAAGCTCTATTACAAAGCTGTCATCATCAAGACAGCATGGTACTGGCACAAAAAGAGACACATAGATCAATGGAACAGAATAGAGAGCCTAGAAATAGACCCTCAACTCTATGGTCAACTAATCTTCGACAAAGCAGGACATTTATATTTCTTATGAGAAGTGTCTTTTCATGTCTTCTGCCTATTTCTTGAGTGGATTATTTGTTTTTTTTTAAGATTTATTTATTTGACAGAGAGATCACAAGTAGATAGAGAGGCAGAGAGAGAGAGAGAGAGAGAGAGGGAGAGAGAGAGAGAGGGAAGCAGGCTCCCTGTTGAGCAGAGAGCCCGACGTTGGACTCGATCCCAGGACCCCGAGATCATGACCTGAGCTGAAGGCAGTGGCTTTACCCACTAAGCCACTTCTGAGTTTGAGAAGTTCTTTATAGAACTTGAAGGTGAACCCTTTAGCTGTTAGGTCATTTGCAAATACCTTTTCCCATTTCATAGGCTGCCTTTGAGTTTTGTTGACTGTTTCCTTTGCTATGCAGAAGGTTTTTATCTTGATTGAGTCCTGAAAGTTCATTTTTGCTTTTGTTTCCCTTGCCTTTGGAGCTGTGTCTGGGAAGAAGTTGCTGTGGCCAAGTTCAATGATGTTGCTGCCTGTGTTTTCCTCTAGGATTTGTTGGACTCCTTCATCCATTTTAAGTTTATTTTTGTGTATGGTGTAAGAAAGTCATCCTTTTGTATTCTTCTACATGTGGATGTCCAATTTTCCCAACACCATTTGTTGAACAGACTGCTTTTCCCATTAGGTGTTCTTTCCTGTTTTGTCGAAGATTAGTTGACCATAGAGTTAAGGGTCCATTTCTGCATTTTCTGTCTGTTTCATTGACCTGTTTCTGTTTTTATGCCAGTACCATGCTGTCTTGGTGATTACAGCTATGTAATACAGCTTGAAATCCAGAATTGTGATGCCACCAGATTAATTTACTTTTCCCACATTCCTTTGGCTATTTGGGGTCCTTTCTGTTTCCATACAAATTTTAGGACTATTGTTCCAGCTCTGTGAAAGACATTGGTGGTATTTTGATAGGGATTGCATTGAATTCATAGATAGTTTTGGGTAGCATAGATATTTTAATAATATTCTTCCCATCCCTGATTATGGAATGTTTTTCCATTTCTTTGTTTCTTCCTCTGTTTCTTTCATAAGTGTTGTATAGTTTTCAGAGTATAGATCCTTTACCTCTTTCATTAAGTTTATTCCTAGATAAGTTATGTTTTTTGGCACAATTCTAAATGGGATTGGTTCCTTGATTTCTCCTTCTTCTGCTTCATTTTTAGTGTATAGAAATGTGTCTGGCCTCTGTTGATTTTATATCCTATATCAGTTCTAAATTTCTATATCAGTTGTAGCAGTTTTTGGTGGAGTCTTTTGGGTTTTCTACATAGAGTTTCATGTCATCTTCAAGGAGTGAGAGTTTGACTTCTTCTTTGCTGATTTGCATACCTTTTACTTCTTTTTGTTTTCTGATTGTGTTGGCTAGGACTTCCAGTATTATGCTGAACAACATTGGTGAGCGTGGACATCCCTACTGTATTCCTTACCTTAGGGGAAAAGCTCTTTTATTTCCCCATTTAGGATGATATTCACTTATTTTTCCTATGTGACTTTTATGATACTAAGGTATGTTCCCCCTCTCCCTAGGCAGTGAGGGTTTTTATTAAGAAAGGTTTCTTTTTTTCTGCAGCTACTTAGAGGATCATGTGATTTTTAGATTCTTAAACTTTTTAAAAATTTTTATTTATTTTTTTATTTATTTATTTGCCAGAGAAAGAGGTGTGGGTAGGCAGAGAGGCAAGTGGTGGTGGTGGGGGGAGCAGGTTCCTTGCTGAGCAGAAAGCCTGATGCAAAGCTCAATCTCAGGACCCTGAGATCATGACCTGAGCCAAAAGCAGAGGCTTTACCCCCTAAGCCATCCAGGCACCCCAGATTCTTAGATTCTTATCCTTTCTTTTAATTCCCTTTGTGTATCACATTGAATGTTTGGTAGATGTTGAACTATCCTTTCAGGCCAGGAATAAATTCCACTTGGTCATGGTGAATAATCCTTTTAATGCACTGTTGGATTTTCATGGCTGGTATTTTGTTGAGAATTTTCACATCCATTTTCATCAGGGATAATCCTTTACAATGATGTCTTTGGTTTTGGGATCAAGGTAATGTTGGCCTTGTAGAATGAGTTTGCAAGTTTCCCTTCCATTTCTATTTTTTGAAACAGACTCGGAGGCATATGTATTAATTATTCTTTAAATGTTTTCTAGACTTCTCCTGGGAGGCCATCTGGCCCTGAATGCTTGTTTCTTGGGAGATTTTTTTATTACTGATTCAATTTCTTCACTGGTTATGGGTTTGTTCAACTTTTCTATTTCTTCCTCTTTCAGTTTTGGTAGTTTATGTTTCTAGGGATATATCTTTTTTTTTTTTCCAGTTGCCTAATTTGTTGGCATTTAATTGCTCATCATATTCTTCTAATGTTGTTGGTATTTCTGTGGTGTTGGATGTGTTCTCTCCTCTTTCATTTATGATTTTATTTATTTTCCCCCTAGATTTAGGCTTTATATGTTGTTCTTTTTCCAACTCCTTGAGGTGTAAGTTTAGGTTGTATGTTTGAGATTTTCTAGTTTTTTGAGAAAATCCTGTATTGTTATAAACTTCCCTTTTAGGACTGCCTTTGCTACGTCCCAAATTTTCTGAACTGTTGTGCTTGCATTTTCATTTGCAACATGTGTTTTTAAAATTCTTTTTTTTATTTCCTGATTGAGCCATTAATTCCTTAGTAAGATACTCTTTAACGTCCATGTTTATGGTCCTTCCAATTTTTTTTTTCCCCTGTGAATCACTTTAAGTTTTAATATTGTGGTCTGACCCAGTATATGATCTATTCTGGAGAATGTTGCATACACTCAAGAAGGATATGTATTCTGCTGCATTAGGTGAAATGCTCTGAATATATCTGAAGTCCATCTGTTCTAGGTCGTCCTTCAAAGCCCTTGTTTCTTTGTTGATCTTCTGCATAGATGATCTTTCCATTGCTGTGAGTGGGGTGTTAATGTCCCCTACTATTATTTTATTATTATTTCTTTTACTTTGTTGTTAATTGTTTTATATAGTTGGCTGCTCCCATGTTGGGGCATATATATTTTTAATTGTAGCTCTTGTTGGATAAACCCTTTTATTATGGTATAGTCTCCTTCTTCATCTCTTATTACAGTGTTTGGGTTAAAATATAGTTTTTCTGATATAAGGATGGATACTCCATCTTTCTTTTGATGTTCATTGCCATGATAAATTGTACTCCATCCACTCATTTTCTTTCCTTTTTTTAATGTTCAGTTAGCCGCTGTATAGTATATCATCAGTTTTTGATGTAGTGTTCAATGATTCATTAGTTACACCCAGTGCTCATCATAGCATGTATACTCCTTAATACCCACCACCATCCCCTCATTTTCTGGACATGCCTTTGGCTCTAAGATGAATCTTCTTTTTTTTTAATTTTTTAATTTATTTATCAGAGAGGGGGGTTGGAGAGAGCGAGCACAGGCAGACAGAATGGCAGGCAGAGGCAGAGGGAGAAGCAGGCTCCCTGCTGAGCAAGGAGCCCGATGTGGGACTCGATCCCAGGACGCTGGGATCATGACCTGAGCCGAAGGCAGCTGCTTAACCAACTGAGCCACCCAGGTGTCCCTCTAAGATGAATCTTCTTTAGCAGCACATCAATGGTTCTTTTTTTTTTTAAAATCCATTCTAACATTGTGTGTCTTTTGATTTGAATTTTTACTCCATTTACATTCAGAGTAATTATTAAAAGATATAAATTTAATGTCACTGAATGCAATGGTTTTTCTCCCACCTCTGTTTTTATTTCATTTTGTTTTTCCTTACCTCTTAAGTTCCTGTTCCTTAGACTGTCTCTGTTTCTTTCTGGTCTTCTTTTTACTTTTGGGCTCTTTCTCTACTGAGTGAATCCCCTTTAATACTTGTTGCAGTGCTGGTTTAGTGTTCACAAATTCCTTTAATTTTTTGTCTTGGAAACTCTTTATCTCTCCTATTCTGAATGATAATCTTACTGGATAGGGGTGCCTGGGTGGCTCAGTCACTTGGATGTCTGCCTTTGGCTTGGGTCATGATCTGGGGTCCTGTGATAGAGCCCAAGTCAGGCTCCTTGCTCCATGGGGAGCCTGCTTCTCCCTTTCCCACTCCCCTTGCTTGTGGTCCTTGTCTCTCTCTGTCAAATAAATAAATAAATAAATAAGATCTTAAAAAAGAGATTAATAGAAAGAGTATTCTTGGCTGTAGTTTTTTTATATTTCTAATGCAGAATATAGCATGCCAGCCCTTTCTGGCTTGTCAAGTTTCTGTTGAGAAATCTCTAGCTAGCCTGATAGATCTTCCCTTATAAGTTAAGGAGTTCTTTTGTCTTGTTGCTTTTTAGAGTTTTTCTTTATCACTATATTTTGCCAAGTTAATTACAATATGTCTTGGTGTTTTGTTGACTTTGTTTATATTGATAGGAGTTCTCTGCCTCTTCGACGTGGATGTTTATTTCCTTCCCCAAATTAGATCCGTTTTTAACTCTTATTTCTCAAAATTTCTACCCCCTTTATTTTCTTCTGGAACTCCTATAATATGAATGCTATAATGCTATAATGCTATGATGGTGTCACTATGTTCCCTCTGTATTCTCACGTAACATAATTCTTCTTTGTCTCTCTTTATTTTATTATTATTTTTTTATTTTTTATAAACATATATTTTTATCCCCAGGGGTACAGGTCTGTGAATCACCAGGTTTACACACTTCACAGCACTCACCAAAGCACATACCCTCCCCAATGTCCATAATCCCACCCCTTCTCCCAAACCCCCTCCCCCAAGCAACCCTCAGTTTGTTTTGTGAGATTAAGAGTCACTTATGCTTTGTCTCCCTCCCAATCCCATCTTGTTTCATTTACTCTTCTCGTACCCACTTAAGCCCCCATGTTGCATCACCACTTCCTCATATCAGGGAGATCATATGATAGTTGTCTTTCTCTGCTTGACTTATTTCGCTAAGCATGATACGCTCTAGTTCCATCCATGTTGTCGCAAATGGCAAGATTTCATTTCTTTTGATGGCTGCATAGTATTCCATTGTGTATATATACCACATCTTCTTGATCCATTCGTCTGTAGATGGACATCTAGGTTCTTTCCATAGGTTGGCTATTGTGGACATTGCTGCTATAAACATTCAGGTGCACGTGCCCCTTTGGATCACTATGTTTGTATCTTTAGGGTAAATACCCAATAGTGCAATTGCTGGGTCATAGGGCAGTTCTATTTTCAACATTTTGAGGAACATCCATGCTGTTTTCCAGAGTGGCTGCACCAGCTTGCATTCCCACCAACAGTGTAGGAGGGTTCCCCTTTCTCCGCATCCTCGCCAGCATCTGTCATTTCCTGACTTGTTGATTTTAGCCATTCTGACTGGTGTGATGTGATATCTCATTGTGGTTTTGATTTGTATTTCCCTGATGCCGAGTGATATGGAGCACTTTTTCATGTGTCTGTTGGCCATCTGGATGTTTTCTTTGCAGAAATGTCTGTTCATGTCCTCTGCCCATTTCTGATTGGATTATTTGTTCTTTGGGTGTTCAGTTTGCTAAGTTCTTTATAGATTTTGGACACTAGTCCTTTATCTGATATGTCATTTGCAAATATCTTCTCCCATTCTGTCAGTTGTCTTTTGATTTTGTTAACTGTTTCCTTTGCTGTGCAAAAGCTTTTGATCTTGATGAAATCCCAATAGTTCATTTTTGCCCTTATTCCCTTGCCTTTGGCGATGTTCCTAGGAAGATGTTGCTGCGGCAGAGGTCGAAGAGGTTGCTGCCTGTGTTCTCCTCAAGGATTTTGATGGATTCCTTTCTCACATTGAGGTCCTTCATCCATTTTGAGACTATTTTTGTGTGTGGTGTAAGGAAATGGTCCAATTTCATTTTTCTTCATGTGGCTGTCCAATGTTCCCAGCACCATTTATTGAAGAGGCTGTCTTTTTTCCATTGGACATTATTTCCTGCTTTGTCGAAGATTAGTTGACCGTAGAGTTGAGGGTCTCTTTCTGGGCTCTCTATTCTGTTCCATTGATCTATGTGTCTGTTTTTGTGCCAGTACCATGCTGTCTTGATGATGAAAACTTTGTAATAGAGCTTGAAGTCCGGAATTGTGATGCCACCAACGTTGGCTTTCTTTTTCAATATCCCTTTGGCTATTCGAGGTCTTTTCTGGTTCCATATAAATTTTAGAATTATTTGTTCCATTTCTTTGAAAAAGATGGATGGTTCTTTGATAGGAATTGCATTAAATGTGTAGATTGCTTTAGGTAGCATAGACATTTTCACAATATTTATTCTTCCAATCCAGGAGCATGGAACATTTTTCCATTTCTTTGTGTCCTCCTCAATTTCTTGCATGAGTACTTTATAGTTTTCTGAGTATAGATTCTGTGCCTCTTTGTTTAGGTTTATTCCTAGGTATCTTATGGTTTTGGGTGCAATTGTAAATGGGATTGACTCCTTAATTTCTCTTTCTTCTCTCTTGCTGTTGGTGTAGAGAAATGCAACTGATTTCTGTGCATTGATTTTATATCCTGACACTTTACTGAATTCCTGTACAAGTTCTAGCAATTTTGGAGGGATCTTTTGGGTTTTCCACATATAGTATCATATCATCTGCGAAGAGTGATAATTTGACTTCTTCTTTGCCGATTTGGATGCCTTTAATTTCCTTTTGTTGTCTGATTGCTGAGGCCAGGATTTCTAGTACTATGTTGAATAGCAGTGGTGATAATGGACATCCCTGCCGTGTTCCTGACCTTAGCGGAAAAGCTTTCAGTTTTTCTCCATTGAGAATGATATTAGCGGTGGGTTTTTCATAGATGGCTTTGATGATATTGAGGTATGTGCCCTTTATCCCTACACTTTGAAGAGTTTTGATCAGGAAGGGATGCTATACTTTGTCAAATGCCTTTTCAGGATCTATTGAGAGTATCATATGGTGCTGGTTCTTTCTTTTATTGATGTGTTGTATCACATTGACTGATTTGCGGATGTTGAACCAACCTTGCAGCCCTGGAATAATTCCCACGTGGTCGTGGTGAATAATCTTTTTAATGTACTATTGAATCCTATTGACTAGTATTTGTTGAGTATTTTCGCATGTGTGTTCATCAAGGATATTGGTCTATAGCTCTCTTTTTTGGTGGGATCCTTGTCTGGTTTTGGGATCAAGGTGATGCTGGCCTCATAAAATGAGTTTGGAAGTTTTCCTTCCATTTCTATTTTTTGGAACAGTTTCAGGAGAATAGGAATTAGTTCTTCTTTAAATGTTTGGTAGAATTCCCCCAGGAAGCCATCAGGCCCTGGGCTTTTGTTTGTTTGGAGAGTTTTAATGACTGTTTCATTCTCCTTACTGGGTATGGGTCTGTTCAGGCTTTCTATTTCTTCCTGGTTCAGTTGTGGTAGTATATATGTTTCTAGGAATGCATCCATTTCTTGCAGATTGTCAAATTTTTGGTGTAGAGTTTCTCATAGTATGTTCTTATAATAGTTTGTATTTCTTTGGTGTTAGTTGTGATCTCTCCTCTTTCATTCATGATTTTATTTATTTGGGTCCTTTCTCTTTTCTTTTTGATAAGTTGGGCCAGGGGTATATCAATTTTATTAATTCTTTCAAAGAACCATCTCCTACTTTCGTTGATTTGTTCTATTGTTTTTTTGGTTTCTATTTCATTGATTTCTGCTCTCATCTTTATGATTTCTCTTCTCCTGCTGGGCTTAGGGTTTCTTTCTTGTTCTTTCTCCAGCTCCTTTAGGTGTAGGGTTAGGTTGTGTACCTGAGACCTTTCTTGTTTCTTGAGAAAGGCTTGTATCGCTATATATTTTCCTCTCAGGACTGCCTTTGTTGTGTCCCACAGATTTTGAACTGTTGTATTTTCATTATCATTTGTTTCCATGATTTTTTTCAATTCTTCTTTAATTTCCAGTTTGACCCATTCATTCTTTAGAAAGATGCTGTTTAGTCTCCATGTATTTGGGTTCTTTTCAAACTTCCTTTTGCGGTTGAGTTCTAGCTTTAGAGCATTGTGGTCTGAAAATATGCAGGGAATGATCCCAACTTTTGATACCGGTTGAGTCCTGATTTAGGACCGACGATGTGATCTATTCTGGAGAATGTTCCATGTGCATTAGAGAACAATGTGTATTCTGTTGCTTTGGGATGAAATGTTCTGAATATATCTGTGATGTCCATCTGGTCCAGTGTGTCGTTTAAGGCCTTTATTTCCTTGCTGATCTTTTGCTTGGATGATCTGTCCATTTCAGTGAGGGGAGTCTTAAAGTCCCCTACTGTTATTGTATTATTGTTGATGTATTTCTTTGATTTTGTTATTAATTGGTTTATATAGTTGGCTGCTCCCACGTTGGGGGTATAGATATTTAAAATTGTTAAATCTTCTTGTTGGACAGACCCTTTGAGTATGATATAGTGTCCTTCCTCATCTTTTATTATAGTCTTTGGCTTAAAATCTAATTGATCTGATATAAGGATTGCCACTCCTGCTTTCTTCTGATGTCCATTAGCATGGTAAATTCTTTTCCACCCCCTCACTTTAAATCTGGAGGTGTCTTTGGGCTTAAAATGAGTTTCTTGGAGGCAACATATAGATGGGTTTTGTTTTTGTATCCATTCTGATACCCTGTGTCTTTTGACAGGGGAATTTAGCCCATTCACATTCAGGGTAACTATTGAGAGATATGAATTTAGGGCCATTGTATTGCCTGTAAGGTGACTGTTACTGTATATGGTCTCTGTTCTTTTCTGATCTACCACTTGTAGGCTCTCTCTTTGCTTAGAGGACCCCTTTCAATATTTCCTGTAGTGCTGGTTTGGTGTTTGCCAATTCTTTCAGTTTTTGTTTGTCCTGGAAGCTTTTAATCTCTCCTTCTATTTTCAATGATAGCCTAGCTGGATATAGTATTCTTGGCTGCATGTTTTTCTCGTTTAGTGCTCTGAAAATATCATGCCAGCTCTTTCTGGCCTGCCAGGTCTCTGTGGATAAGTCAGCTGCCAATCTAATATTTTTACCATTGTATGTTACAGACTTCTTTTCCCAGGCTGCTTTCAGGATTTTCTCTTTGTCACTGAGACTTGTAAATTTTACTATTAGGTGACCGGGTGTGGGCCTATTCTTATTGATTTTGAGGGGCGTTTTCTGAACCTCCTGAATTTTGATGCTCGTTCCCTTTGCCATATTGGGGAAATTCTCCCCAATAATTCTCTCCAGTATACCTTCTGCTCCCCTCTCTCTTTCTTCTTCTTCTGGAATCCCAATTATTCTAATGTTGTTTCGTCTTATGGTGTCACTTATCTCTCGAATTCTCCCCTCGTGGTCCAGTAGCTGTTTGTCCCTCTTTTGCTCAGCTTCTTTATTCTCTGTCATTTGGTCTTCTATATCGCTAATTATTTCTTCTGCCTCATTTATCCTAGCAGTGAGAGCCTCCATTTTTTATTGCACCTCATTAATAGCTTTTTTGATTTCAACTTGGTTAGATTTTAGTTCTTTTATTTCTCCAAAAAGGGCTTTTATATCTCTTGAGAGGGTTTCTCTAATATCTTCCATGCCTTTTTCGAGCCCGGCTAGAACCTTGAGAATTGTCATTCTGAACTCTAGATCTGACATATTATCAATGTCTGTATTGATTAGATCCTTAGCCTTCGGTACAGCCTTTTGTTCTTTTTTTTGTGTTGAATTTTTCCGTCTTGTCATTTTGTCCCGATAAGAGTAAATGAAGGGGCAAGTAAAATACTAAAAGGGTGGCAACAACCCCAGGAAAATATGCTTTAACCAAATTAGAAGAGATCCCAAATCGTGAGGGGGGAGAAAGGGGATAATAAGAGGTCCAAAAAGGAAGAAAGAAAAAAAGAAAAGAAAAAAGAAAAAAAAAGAAAAGATTTCAAAAAAAAAAACACCTACGAAAAATATAAAAAAGAAAAAAATATATATATTAGATAAACTAGTAAAAAATCGTTAAAAAAGAAAAAGGTAACAGTTAAAAAAAATTTTTTTTTTTTACCCAAAGTCGAGAAAAAAAAAACAAAAAATGAAAAAGAAAAAAATTAAATTAACTTAAAGACTAAAAAAAATCACACGGAAAAGGCCATGAGTTCCGTGCTTGGCTTTTTCCTCCTCTGGAATTCTGCTGCTCTCCTTGGTATTGAAACCGCACTCCTTGGTAGGTGAACTTGGTCTCGGCTGGATTTCTTATTGATCTTTGGGGGAGGGGCCTGTTGTAGTGATTCTCAAGTGTCTTTGGCCCAGGCGGAATTACACCACCCTTACCTGGGGCCCGGGGTGAGTAATCCGCTCGGGTTTGCTTTCAGGAGCTTTTGTTCCCTGAGCGCTTTCTGCAGAGTTCTGGAGGGCGGGAATACAAATGGCGGCCTCCTGGTCTCCGGCCCGGAGGAGCCGAGAGCCCAGGGCCGCACTCCTCAGTGCGCCCTCAGAGAACAGCGCCCAGTTACTCCTGTCTGCCTGACTTCCGGCTGCGCTCCGAGCTCACCGAGCTTGCGACCGGTTCAAGGTCACCCCGAGCTGCAAGCTTATTGTCGGCTCTGTCTCTGTAGCCGGCTTTCCTGTTCCAATACCCGCAAGCTCTGCGACACTCAGACACCCCCGATCCTTCTGTGACCCTGCGGGACCTGAGGCCACGCTGACCCCGTGTGGGTTTGCCTCAGGTAGCCTCTGGAGCCATGTCCCTCAGCGGAACAGACTTTTAAAAGCCCTGATTTTGTGCGAGGTTGCTCCGCCGCTTGCCGGGAGCCGGCCCCTCCCCCTGGGTTCTATCTTCCCGTCGCTTTGGATTCACTTCTCCGCCGGTCCTACCTTTCAGAAAGTGGTTGTTTTTCTGTTTCCAGAATTGCTGTTCTTCTTCTCTTCGATCTGCCCATGCATTTTCAGGTGTTTGCAATCTTTAGATAAGCTATCTAGCTGATCTCCGGCTAGCTGAAGCAGCCTCAGCCTGCTACTTCTCCACCATCTTGACTCCTCCCCTTCTTTGTCTCTTTTGTTCAGATTCATTATTTTCGGTTATTTTGTTTTCTGTATCTGTAATTATTCCTCAGCTTTTCCAGCCTGGTGTTTATTGCATCAGTCTTATGTCCAGTCTCAGTTACTGCATTCTTCATTTCTGTTTTCTAAATCTTTTTTCTCTGCAGGAAGTTCCTCTCTGAAATCTTCCGTTCTTTTCTCTAGCCCAGTGAATATCCTTATGATTGGTACTTTAAATGTCCCATCAGGCTTTTCTTTTTTTCTTTTTTAAACATCTGTTTCTCTTTGATCTTTGACCACAGCCTTCTCCTGTTATTTCATTTGGGATTATTTCCTACATCTTGGCATTTTGTCTAATTCTCTGCCTTCTTTGTGTTAGAAATGCTAGTTATGTGTCCTGCTCTTGAAAATAATGGCTTTTCAAAGAACAGATCATCATGTAGTGTTCAGGGCCTGGTGCTTCAGGGAGTGTCTCTGGTATGTGCTTAGTGTCCTCTGCTGTTGTGTTTTGGCTGCGCTATCCTTCAGGGCAGTCATTTGCAATGGCTCTCCTTGCCTGCAGGGGACAGTGTTTGGTCCTTGGCTTGCGTATGGCTAGTTTTAACTAGGTGTCTGCTGGCCTCCTGGTTAAATGAAACCGGATACTACTTCCGTGAGAATTGAGGCCTTGCAGAATTCTCTGATTGGGAGACATGGTGTGGGCAAGGGTCTGTACCTGTCTTCTGCCCATTTCTTGACTGGATTTTTTGGGGGGGGTGGTTTGTGTGTTGAATCTGATAAGTTCTTTATAGATTTTGGATAGTAGCCCTATATCTCATAAGATATTTGCAAGTATCTTCTGTTATTTTTTAGGTTGCCTTTTAGTTTTGTTGACTATTTTCTTTGCTATACAGAAGCTTTTTATCTTGATGAAGTCCCAGTAATTCATTTTTGTTTTTGTTTCCCTTTCCTTTGAAGACATGTCTAGCAAAAATTTGTTGCATTCAAGGTTAATGTGGTTGTTCTCCTCTAGGATTTTGATGAATTTCTGTCTCACATTTAGGTCTTTCATCCATTTTGAGTTTATTTTTGTTGATGGTATAAGGAATTGGTCGAGTTTCATTCTTCTGCATGCGGTTGTTGAATTTTCCCAAAACCTTTTGTTGAAGAGACCTAGACAGTCTTTCTAATCATCATATCTAATAGCTGTATCAATCTAAATGCACCAAAATATATTTATATCTAGCATTAGCTTTTAAAAAAGGGTTTTAAGAAAAATAGTTGACACAACATTCTAGAGTCCCCCCCATCTTATGGGCAGTTACATTTCTCCTTATATATAGTTAATATTGCCCTTGCTACAACATATATAATCTAACAGAAAGAAAATGATGTTCTTGATAATGGCAATAAATAGTATATTTAGGGAATTAGGAAACTGCTTTGACATCTCTATCAGTTCTTTCTGTAACAGGACTCACTTTTTTCCTTCTTTTTTTTTCTGTTATATTCCCTAGTGGTGCTTAGCTCTAGCATCCCTGCTATACCTTGGGGATGTGATGCTAATTTGTTATTTCCCTGACACCTTTCAAATAGGAGCAGTGAGCAGAACTATTAGGTATTTCCTTAACTGGCTTCTCAGGAGATAAATGAGCTGTCCAAGCTGGTTTCTTATGTCTTCCAATATGGTTACTCACCAGTACCTACTATTTATGCAGAAATGACATGCTGATGTGACATTGTTACCATTTTTTCCCAGCTGTGCTCACAGGCTTATCTTAGGGAGGAATACTGGGAAAGGGATGAGGAAATCTGTGCCCCTTCACCTAAGGTCAAAATGGAAAAGTTCCTGCCAGATGATATGCTCACTGCTTTCCTTTCTCCACTATGGCTAATACATTTCCAAAGGTGATAGGGTGAAAGAAAGAGAGATGGGGGGAAGGAGACAGAAACAAGCAAACTCTGGGAGTTGCATTCTGGCAGGTAGTTTATTTTTCTGTCCCTTAGTCTAGGGATGATTACTAGGGAGGCAGAATTTCGGAAATTACTTCACTGAAAGAAGTAGCACTTAGGGTATTTGGGAAATAGAGGGTATATTTCTCCTGGTCAGGAATTAAATATGAATAAATACAGGACATCTTGAGCATGTCAACCAAAGAGAAAACCAGCCATTAGTTAAACATCAACACAGACACAGTCTATTAATTTGCAAGTTGTTGAAAGACACATAGTATTTAATGGCTGAATTGGAAGGTGGGAAGTGATCATGGAAGTGAGATTTTGCTTGGTGTTGGTAAAGGGCATTGAAGTCAGGAATGAGAATTTTCCTGGGGTATGCCTAGATGATGGTTACATTGGAAACTGTATAAAGAGGAGACAAAGTGGAGGTGTAGACAGTTGTTAGTCATTATAATGTTCTTCATTTGGACCCCAATTACAAAAATCACATTTAACTTTTAGATGAAAGTAAATGACCATAATTTAGTCTTACCAAGAATATTTTCATGCACTAATAATATCTAATGAACACAGTGGCCATTAGCAGTCTACACCAGTTGGTTCCGAATGGAAGTTTTTTTTTTTTTTTTAATTCTTTCTTTCTTTTTCTACACTGACTTACACTGTGCCCCGAGTCTGGTTGTATTATCTTAGTACTCTCTTATCAGATCAAAAATCTCTTTTATTGAATTTACCCTTTTATCAATGGTTAGCTGTATTAATTCATATGTTTATTCATGAATGTGTCCTGAGTACTCACTCTGTTAAATACCATGCCCAGGCACTTGTGGACTTACTTGCCAAGCTCATCCAAATGATCTTTGCTGGTCAGCTATCTTTAAGGAATGGTTTGTATTTGTTAATTCAAAGTTTTCCTAACTTAGCTTCTGTTTCCAAATTTTTGTCAATGTTATTAATACGATTTAGATTGGTCTTATAAGAAATGGGAAATTTTGAGATGTTAATGGATCTAGCTAAATCTAATAACTCCCAAAATGAGTAAAAAATATTTGTGTTTGATCAGCTTCTGAGAAAGGGCCCTATGGCTTTTTGGGTCCTTGTCATAGAGAATGGTGGGGAAAGCTCTATACTCTGGATTCTGCACTCTGAAGAAATTTGCTTGTGATGAAGCTTTCCTAATAATTCACTGGTAGAGGGACTTCCTTCTTTCAACCTCAATTTCCTCATATGAAAAATGGAAATGATTATTCTGTGTCAATTTCATAAAGTAGGAACCTTCTTAGTGCTTAATAAATGGTTAAGTTCCTGGATTCAGGAACATCCTCATCCTGGGCTTCTCCTTTGTTTGCAGGGCTACTTGAAGCAATGCCGGAAGAGAAGGGACATGTTCAGTGATGAGCAACTGAAAGTAATCTTTGGAAACATTGAAGACATCTACAGGTTTCAGATGGGCTTCGTGAGAGACCTGGAGAAACAGTACAACAATGATGACCCCCACCTCAGTGAGATAGGACCCTGCTTCCTGGAGCACGTAAGTATCTTCCCCTTGGAAAGGGGACAGGAAGAAATGGAAGGAGTGTATGAACTGTATGGTCATGCTCAGCTTCTTTTTCCTGTGGTGGGGATAGATTCCTACAACCCTGATGTAACCTTCTTGCCAGGGTGTGAGGACTGAGGAAGGTACTGAGGAAGGGTCTAGGACTTTTTCTTAGCCATTCCCTTCCCTTTTTCCTCTCCTTCAAGAAACCTACCAGTAGAATTTTCTTCACTTTCTTTATTCTGTACCTGCTGGGATCAGTTTCTATGGAACTTATTGTTTTGGAAACTACATGGACAAGCCAGGGATCTGAGAAGTATGAAAGTAGCATGAAAATAGACCCCTTTATGGCATTTAGAGGAGAACAATAAGGTAGAGGAAGTAATAAATGTAGGAAAAGGGGTCATGTGACTTAGAGGAAGGAGCACTAGGAAACAGGAGAGCAAGGATTTGAGTCCTGTGTCTGTAATGACTGTCTAGGTAATTTGGGGTAAGTCCCTTACCTTCTTTGGGCTTCCTCATCTGGAATATAAGAAGCATTCATTGTACACTTCTGTGCTTCTCTAATTTTTTTGAGGGGGTTCATTCACAGGGGACTTAGTTGTTCTTCCAACTCTTCTCCTCTGCATAAAATATTCATTTTTAAAGAGGTGCACATGATACAAAATTATGTGCACATGATACAAAATTCAAATGACACAGAAAAGTGTGCAACTAGGAGTAAATCTTTTTGCAAATTCCCCATATGTTTGTTGGGGGACTATTTCATAAGACTGATCTTATGTTCAGTGATTTCTTAGAAAGATTCAAAGGAATCAGTATATAGTCACACTTGTGGTTATGATTTATTATAGCTAAAGGATGCAAAGAAAAATCAGCAGAAATAAAAGGCACATGGCACAAAGTCTGGAGAAATCTAGGGACAAGCTTCCAAGATACCTCTCCCAGTGGAGTGACATAAGATACACTCAGTTCCCCTTGCAATGAGTTGTTACAATACATGTGAAATGTTTTCTATCAGGGAACTCATTAGGGAATCAGTACCCAAGATTTTTGTGGGGGCTGGTCATGTGAGCATGCTCTGCCTAGAATGTACCAAAGTTCCAGATTCTCAGATGAGAAGCAGGTGTTCAGCATAAGCCACATTGTGTATATAAACTGTGAAGGCATAGTGAGCCACTCATGTCAGGGAATGATGAGACCCCTCTTGAAATCCACATTCCAAGATACCAGTCAAGAGCCAATCTTCCAAGGAGGTCTTTCTAAGAATCATAGTCTCAGGCCTGATATGTTAACTTTTTCTGCACAGTATTTAAAATGGTTCAGTCATGTCAGAAAGCACCAGGGTAGTATTTATATGTATATGATATAGTGTTGACATGGTATCTTACAAAATATGTATGAAATAGTGTTTCCATATATATCCCAGGGAAATTCTTACAGAGGTTCATGAGGGAGCATTTGTAAGGCTGTTAATTGTATGGTGGTGTTGTGTGTGGTTGAGTGCAATTAGAAGCAATTTAGTTATTTACCACCAGAAGATGAATAAAAAACATATAGGGGATGCTTACTGTAGAGTATTATGTTGCAAAGAACAATAGACTAGATGTACATAGTTAAGTAAATAACAGACTAGATGTATGTAACTTATAGCAATATATAGAGATATCATAATCACAGTGTTGATTGGGAAATAAAATATAGAATAGTAGTTCTTTGTTGGAGCCTTCCCTGTGCATTGTGGTCTGTTTAACAGCATTCTTGTTCTCTACCCACTGAATGCCAGTAGTACCCCAGCACCACTGATTTGTGACAACGAAAATGTCTCCAGACATTGTCAAATGTCACCTGGAGAACAAAAAGAACCACTGATCTGTTGAAATGATCACAGTGCTTCCACCCTTTAATATATTAAAGCAGTGAATTTGGATTGAATGATTTTTATATGTTAAATTATTGTATTGTTAGAATGAAGCCTACCTGATCATGTATATTATCATTTCTTTTACATGTTAGTTTGCCTTTTTTAAAAAAATATTAGATTGTTTACCTTCTTATTCACTTCTACAATGTCATTTTTATCAGCTTTATTTAGATGTCATTTACCTATAGTAAGATTCACCAATTTTTGTGTACAATTTGATGAATTTTGACAAATATATATAGTTGTATAACTACCATATAATCAAGATACAGAACATTTCTACCACTTCATTAAGTTTTCTTATTCTCCCTTTGTAACCATTCCCTGTTCCCACTCCTGGCTAAACAGTGATCCGCATTCAGTCACCATAATTTTACTTTTTCTACAGTGTCATAAATATGGAATGATACAGTAGTAGTCTTTGTGTTAATCATCTTTTATATACCAGAGTGCCTTTGATATCATTCTGTTGTTGTATGTACCAGTAGTTGGTTCTTTTTTATTAATAATATTCTGTTGTATGAATATACCACCCATTCATTCATTAGTGGAGTCCAGGATATCTGGGTTGTTTGCTAGGTTCCTTCTATCTGTGGGATTAGTAGGTTTCATGTTAGGTGTCTTTTTGTTGTTTGTTTTTTAGCCATTCTAATAGGTATATAGTGACATTTCCTTGTGTTTTTAATCTGCATTTACCTAATTGCAAATTATGTGAAGCATTTTTTCATGTATTTATTTGCCATCTGTATAAAATCTTTGGTGAAATGTCTGTTCATGTCTTTTCCACACTTCTAAGCAGGTTGCTTTCTTATTCAGTTTTGAGAGATTTTTAATTTACTGTTCATAAGTAGTTGGTCAGATATATGAATTGGGAAGATTTTCTCCCAGTTTGTGGCTTAGCCTTTCATTTTCTTAACAGTGTCTTTGAAAAGCACAAACTTTCAATTTTGTTGAAATTCAGTTTATCACTCTTTTCTTTAATGATTCATGTCGTTTTGGGTCTTATTTAGGAAAACTTTGCCTCGCCCAGGGTCACAAAATTTTCTCCTGTTTTCTTATAAAAGTTATTTTGTTTTGTTTATTATATGTAGGTCTCTGATCTTTTATCAGGTAATTTTTATATATGTTGCAAAATAAGGGTCACAGTTAATTTGTTTCCACATGGATATCTAGTTTTGTTCCAGCTTATTGAAATAACTTAACTCCTACACTGAATTACTTGGGCACTTTGGTCAAAAATCAGTCATATATATAAGAGACTATTTTTAAGGACATTATTGTATTCTAGTGACCTGTGTGAATATTCATATCCAAATACCATATTATTATTCCTTATTGTTATTTTTTTTGTTTTGAATATTTATCTCCTTATCTCATTTTGTTTTTTCCTTTTTTAAATTAATTTATTTATTTTCAGAAAAACAGTATTCATTATTTTTTCACCACACCCAGTGCTCCATGCAATCCGTGCCCTCTAGAATACCCACCACCTGGTACCCCAACCTCCCACCCCCCTGCCACTTCAAGCCCCTCAGATTGTTTTTCAGAGTCCATAGTCTCTCATTCACCTCCCCTTCCAATTTCCCCCAACTCCTTTCTCCTCTCTAACACCCCTTGTCCTCCATGATATTTGTTATGCTCCACAAATAAGTGAAACCATATGATAGATGACTCTCTCTGCTTGACTTATTTCACTCAACATAATCTCTTCCAGTCCCATCCATGTTGCTTACAAAAGTTGGGTATTCATCCTTTCTGATGGAGGCATAATACTCCATAGAGTATACGGACCACATCTTCCTTATCCATTCGTCCTTTGAAGGGCATCTTGGTTCTTTCCATAGTTTGGCGACTGTGGCCATTGCTGCTATAAACATTGAGGTACAGAGAAGATATTTGCAAATGACAGTACAGACAAAAGGCTGATATCCAGGATCTATAATGAACTCCTCAAACTCAACACACATGAAACAGGCAAACATATCAAAAAATGGGCAGAAGATATGAACAGACACTTCTCCAATCAAGACATACAAATGGCTATCAGACACATGAAAAAATGTTCATCATCACTAGCCCTCAGGGAGATTCAAATTAAAACCACATTGAGATATCACCTTAAACCAGTTAGAATGGCCAAAATTAACAAAACAGGAAACAACATGTGTTGGAGAGGATGTGGAGAAAGGGGAACCCTCTTCCGCTGTTGGTGGGAATGCAAGTTGGTGCAGCCTCTTTGGAGAACAGTGTGGAGATTCCTCAAGAAATTAAAAATAGAACTTCTCTATGACCCTGCAATTGCACTCCTGGGTATTTACCCCTTATTGCTATTTTTAATTGAGATATAATTGACATATAATGAATTAGTTTTAGGTGCATGACATAATGATTTGATATTTGTATATATTGCAAAATGATCACAAAATGATCACAATAAGTCTAGCTAACATCTACCACCATACATAGGTTGAAAAAAAATCACACTATCTTGATTAATGTAGCTTCATAACAAGTCTTAAAAGCAGGTAGTGTGTTTCAAATTAATTTTTCTTCAAAACAATTTTGGCTCTTATAGGTGATTTGTTTTTCTATATAAATTTATCTCATCACAGGGAATAATTTTTTTTTTTTGAGCCTGATATGGGGCTTGAACACATGAACCTGAGATTAAGACTTCAGCTGAGATCAAGAGTCAGACTCAACCAATAAGCCACCCAAGCACCCCTTTCTCTTCTCTTTATTGTAATTATATAAGATGATGGATGTTATTATTATATAATCATTTTATAATATATATTCAACAATCATGCTATACACCTTAAATTTATACAGTGATGTATGTCCACATTTTCTCAATAAAACTGGGAGGAAAATCAGCTTGTTTAAGCTCTTCCAAAAAACAAACAAGCAAAAACACTGCCAACATTTTGATTAGGATAGAAATAAATTTGTAGATTTAATTTTGGGAAAATTTGTAGGCTTTCAGCTCTGTGAACAAATACCTATCTATGTTTCTATAATTTCTTCTAGCATTGTTGCTAGTTATCATGGTATAAATCTTGAACTTATTTTTAAAAATTGATTTCTAGGTGGTTTTTTTTGGTTTGTTTTTTGTGTTTTTTTTTGTTTGTTTGTTTTGGTTTGGTTTTTGTTTTGTTGTTGTTGCTACTGTAAAGAGTATTTTTATTTTAATTTCCTATAGTTTGTTGCTATGATAAATAAATAATTGATAAACACAAGGTAAATACAATTGTTTTTGTGTATTGATGTTGAATCCTGACATATTACTTAATTTAATAATTGGTTATAGTATTTTTTATAGATTCTTTAGGATTGTATACACATATAATCATATATCATTTCTGAACAAAGACAGTTTATTTCTTCATTTAATTTATTTTTCAATTTTTTTATACACAATGCTACATTAGTTTTTATTTCCTTATATCCAATCTATATGCCTTCTCTTTCTTTTTCTTGTCTTATTGCACTGGTAAAATAGTGAAAGTAGACATCTGTACTTGGTCTTAGGGGCAAGCATTCAGTATTTTACCATTAAGAATGATATTAGCTTTGTTTTTTTCATGGTTGACCTTTATCATATTGGAGGCTTCTCTTTCTAATCTTAGTGTATTGGTAGCTTTTTATCATATATGTGTTTTTTCAAATGTTTATATATCTACAAAAATGATCATATGATTTTTTATTTTTATATGTTAATGTAGATTTAATATGCTATTTTGCTTTTTTAAAAATTAGGTTGTTCTGAAAAGGTGAAAGGCAAACAAATACTGCATAATGAGAATAGGCTTTAGAGAACTCAGTGACTCCATCAAGTGTAATAACATTTGCATTACAGGGATCCCAGAAGAAGAGGGTGTGGGGAAGAAACTATATTTGAAAAAATAATAGCTGGAAAATTCCCAAATCTGGGGAGTGAAAAAGAGATCTAGAATCAGGAAGTACAGAGATTCCCCTCTGCAACAAAATAATTCAACCCAAGGAGGTCATCACCAAGACACACAGTAATTAAATTGACAAAGAAAAACCCAAAGACTGTCAGAGGATTTTTCAGCAAAAATTTTGTATACCAGAAGGATGTAGTCTAAATATTCAAAGTACTGAAAGTCAAAAAAAATCTTCAGCCAAGAATACTTTATACAGCAAGGCTATCATTCAGAATACAAGGAGAGATACAGTTTCCCAGGCAAACAAAAGTTAAGAGAATTCATGACCACTAAACCAGACCTACAAAAAATGTTCAGGAGCATTCTGTAAGTGGAAACCAAAAATCCCAAGTAAGAGTATGACAAACAGAGAATACAAAAGAAAAAAGTGATTAATTATAGCTGTAAATTTCGGTCAAGACAAACTCAAAACAAAAGGATATACGATACCAAATATCTGGAATGTGGAGGGGAAAGGAGTAAAGAATGAGTTCAAAATTAAGCACCCACAGCTTAATATACACTGCTATATGCAAAAGATGTTACATATAATCTGAATGGTAACCACAAATCAAAAACCAGTAAAAGATATGCAAATAAGGGGCGCCTGTGTGGCTCAGTGGGTTAAGCCGCTGCCTTCGGCCCAGGTCATGATCTCAGGGTCCTGGGATCGAGCCCCGCATCGGGCTCTCTGCCCAGAAGGGAGCCTGCTTCCCTCCCTCTCTCTCTGCCTGCCTCTCTATCTACCTGTGATCAATCTCTGTCAAATAAATAAATAAAATCTTTAAAAAAAAAAAAAAAAGATATGCAAATAATACAGTAAGGAACCCAAGTATATCACTAAAGAAAAACAGTAACTGTGGAAGAGAGAAGAAAGAAATAAAAGAAAAACTACAAAAATAACTATAAAACAGATAATGAAATGGAAATAAATATGCATCAATAATTGCTTTGAATATAATGGACTAAATAGTCCAATCAAAAGATAGGGTAACAGTATGAATTAAAAAAAAAAAAAGATCCAGTTATGTGCTGCCTACAAAATACTTATTTCTGACCCAAGGACCCCTACACATTGAAAGTGAGGGGATAGAGAAATATTTATTATGCAACTGGATTCAGAAGAAAACCAGATAGCAATACTTAAATCATACAAAATGGGCTTCAAAATAAAGTCTATAAAAAGAGAAAAAGAAAGACACTAAACAATTAATTCTAGAACATTGAAAAAATTAAAAGAAAGAAAGATACTATACAGTAATAAACGGGACAATCCAACAAGAAGATATAAGAATTGTAAATATAAATGCACCAAACATGGAGCATCCAAATATATAAAACAGTTAATAATTAACATAAAGGAACTAATTCATAGTAATATAATAATAGTAGGAGATATTAACACCCCACTTAGAGTGATCCACACAGAAAATCAACAAGAAAACAGTGGCTTTGAAGAACATATTGGAACAGATGAATTTAACAGATACAGTCACAACATTCCATCCTAAAACAGCAGAATACACATACTTTTCATGTGCACATTGGATATTCTCCAGAATAGATCACACACTGGTTCACAAATCAGGACTCAACAAATAGCGAAAGACTGAGATCGTATGATGCATCTTTTCAGACCATGACACTATGAAACTTGAAGTTAACCACAAGATAAGAATTGGAAAGACCATAAATACATGGAGGTTAAAGAAAATCCTACTAAAGAATGAATGGGTTAACCAGAAAATTAAAGAAGAGATTAAAAAAAATACATGGAAACAAATGAAAGTGAAACAGAACCCTCAAAATCCTCTGGGATGCAGCAAAAGCGGTCATAAAAGGGAAGTATATAGCAATACAGGCTTTCCTCAAAAAACAAGGAGAAGACAGTCCCTTCAATAAGTGCTGCTGGGGAAGAATGAAACTTGATGATTCTCTTACACCATACACAAGATAAACTCAAAATGGATGAAAGACCTCAATGTGAGACAGGATGCCATGAAAATCCTAGAAGAGAACATAGGCAGTAACCTCTTCAACAGTGGCCACAGCAACTTCTTTCAAGACGTATCTCCAACAGCAAGGGAAACAAAAGCAAAAATGAACTTTGGGGACTTCATCAAGATAAAAAGCTTCTGCACAACAAAGGAAACAGTCAACAAAACAGAGGCAATCCATGGAATGGGAGACGATTTTTGCAGATGACAATACAGAAAAAGGACTGATATCTAAGATCTGTAAAGAACTTCTCAAACTCAACACCCAAAAAACAAATAATCTGGTCCAAAAAATGGACAGAAGACAGGAACAGACACTTCTCCAAAGAAGACATCCAAATGGCTAACAGACACATGAAAAATGCTCAACATCACTACCCATCACAGAAATAAAAATCAAAGCCACAATGATAAACCCCTTTATACCAGTTAGAATGGCAAAATCGACAAGACAAGAAATAACAAATGTACCCGAAGATATGGAGAAAGGGGAACCCTCTTACACTGTTGGTCGGAATACAGGTTGGTACAGCCACTCTGGAAAACAGTATGGAGTTTCCTTAAGATGTTAAAAATAGAGCTACCCTATGATCCAATAATTGCACTAAAGATATTTACCCAAAAGATAGAGATGTAGTGAAAAGAAGAGGTACAGACACCCCAATGTTCATAGCAGCAATGTCCACCATAGCCAAACTGTAAGAGCTGAGATACCCTTTAACAGATGAATGATTAAAGAAGATGTGATACATATATACAGTGGAATATTTCTCAGCCTTCAGATAAGATGATTACACACCATTTTCATCAGCATGGATTGAACTAGAGGTATTATACTAAGTAAATAAGTCAATTAGAGAAAGACAGTTATCATATGGTTTCACTCATATGTGTAACATAATGAATGACGTGGAGGACCATAGGAGAAGGGAGGGAAAACTGAAGGGAGAAATCAGAGAGGGAGACAAACCATGAGAGACTCTGGACTATGGAAATAAAATGAGGGTTTCCGAGGGGAGGTATTAGCCAGATGATGGGTATTAAGGAGGACACATGTTCTGATGAGCACTGGGTATTATATGCAACTAATGAATCGTTGAACACTACATCAAAAACTGATGATGTAATATACAGTGGCTAACTGAACTTAATAAAAAAAAAGAAAAAGAAAAAAATGAAGCAAGAAAAATCTCAAATACACAAACTACCCCTAAAGAAGCTAGAAGAAGAACAATAGAAACCCAAAACCGGCAGAAGAAAGGAAAGAATAAAGATGAGAGCAGAGATAAATGACACAGAAACAACAAAAAATATAATAGATCAATGAAAACAGAGCTGGTTCTTTGAAAAAAATTAATAAAATGAATAAACTCATATCCAGACTTATCAAAAAGAAAAGACAAAGGACCCAAATAAATAAAATCACAAATGAGAGAAGATCACAACTAACACAACAGAAATACAAACAATTTTCAAGAGAATATATGAACAACTATATGCAACAAACTGGGCAATATGAAGGAATGGATAAATTCCTAGAAACATATGAACTGCCAAAACTATAAAAAAGGAACAAATATAAAACTTAGACTGATAACCAACAAAAATATTGAATCAGTGAACAAAAATCTCCCAATAAACAATGTCTAGGGCCAGATGGCTTCCCAGGAGAATTCTACTAAACATTTATTTTTTTTTTAAGATTTTATATATTTAGGGGTGCCTGGGTGGCTCAGTGGGTTAAAGCCTCTGCCTTCAGCTCATGTCATGATCTCAGGGTCCTGGGATCAAGCCCTGCATCGGGCTCTCTGCTCAGCGGGGAGCCTGCTTCCTTCTCTCTCTGCCTGCCTCTCTGCCTACTTGTGATTTCTGTCTGTCAAATAAAATATTTATTTTTCAGAAAGAGAAATTGAGAGAGCAAGCACAAGCAGGGAGAGCCTCAGGCAGTGGGAGAAACAGGCTCCCTGCTGAGTAAGGAACCCAATAAGGAACCTGATCCTAGAACCCTGGGATCATGACCTGTGCTGAAAGCAGACATTTGACTGACAGAGCTATCTAGGTGCTATCTGGATCCAGAGCTATTCCTCTAATAAACATTTAAAGAAGACTTAGTACCTATTCTTCTCAAACTGTTCCAAAAAATAGAAATAGAAGGAAAACTTCCAAGATCATCCTATGAGGCCAGCATTACATTGATTCCAAAACCAGACAAAGATGCCACTAAGAAAGAGAACTACAAACTAATATCCCTGATGAAAATGGACACAAAAATTTCTTAACAAAATACTAGCCAATTGAATCCAACAGTACAGTAGAAGAATCATTTTCCATGATGAAGTGGGATTTATTCATTGTTTGCAAGAACAGTTCAATATTTGCAAATCCATCAAGATGATACACCATGTTAATAAGAGAAGAGATAAGAAATAAGAAATATGATCATATGCTCTCATATGCTCTCAATAGATACAAGTGTATGGTCAATCTAATCTTCAACACAGCAGGAAATAATATCCAATGTGAAAAAAAGACAGTCTTTTCAACAAATGATGTTGGTAAAACTGGACAACACCATGCAGAAGACTGAAACTAGATAAGAAATATGATCATATGCTCACATATGCTCTCAATAGATACAGAAAAAGCATTTGACAAAATACAACATTCATCTAGATAAAAACCTCAACGAAGTAGGGTGAGAAGGAACATACCTCAACATCATAAAGGCCATATTAAAAAACCCACAGCTGATACCATTCACAATGGGAAAAATTGAGTGCTTTTCTCTATGGTGAAGGACTAGACAGGGATGGACGTCCACTCTCACCATTATTATTTAG